>NC_138309.1:8640000-8835000 GCF_965601325.2 Salmo salar
ACGTGATAGGGGATCAGGTGCTGTCTGATTAATGTTTTAGAAGGAGTCTCATTCTAGTGTGAGAGGAGAAAAGATGACGCCTGGGTATTCTAATGTTCTAGTTATAGTCTTACTGGCATCACCTATAACCCACTCACAAATGCCCAATTGTCTGTCTCGCCATCAATCTGTCTGACTAACATTTACAACCACAAAAGTGGTTTTCTGTCTTTTTACATAGAGACCTCAGAGCAAACTTCAACTCCAGAACAGTGTGGACTGAAGCTGTCATGGTCAGTGGTGGGAAAAGTATCGAATTGTCATACTTCAGTAAAAGTAAATAGAAAATGACTCAAGTAAAAGTGAATATCACTCAGTAAAATACTACTTGAGTAAAAGTCTAAAAGTATTTGGTTTGAAATATACTTAAATATATATATATATATATATATATATATATATATATATATATATATATATTTATATATATTTCACCTTTATTTAACCAGGTAGGCTAGTTGAGAACAAGTTCTCATTTGCAACTGCCACCTGGCCAAGATAAAGCATAGCAACTCGACACATACAACAACACAGAGTAACACATGGAATAAACAAAACATACAGTCAATAATACAGTAGAAAAAAGAAAACAAAAAGTCTATATACAGTGAGTGCAAATGAGGTAAGATAAGGGAGTTAAGGCAATAAATAGGACATGGTGGCGAAGTAATTACAATATAGCAATAAAAACTGGAATGGTAGATGTGCAGAAGATGAATGTGCAAGTAGAGATACTGGGGTGCAAAGCAAAGGAGCAAGATAAATAAATAAATACAGTATGGGGAGGAGGTAGATAGATGTGCTGTTTCCAGATGGGCTATGTACAGGTGCAGTGATCTGTGAGCTGCTCTGACAGCTGGTGCTTAAAGCTAGTGAGGGAGATATGAATCTCCAGCTTCAGTGATTTTTGCAGTTCGTTCCAGTCATTGGCAGCAGAGAACTGGAAGGAGAGATGGCCAAAGGAGGAATTGGCTTTGGGGGTGACCAGTGAGATATACCTGCTGGAGAGTGTGCTACGAGTGGGAGCTGCTATGGTGACCAGTGAGCTGAGATAAGGCGGGGCTTTACCTAGCAGAGACTTGTAGGTGACCTTTAGCCAGTGGGTTTGGCGACGAGTATGAAGCGAGGGCCAGCCAACGAGAGCGTACAGGTCGCAGTGGTGGGTAGTGTATGGGGCTTTGGTGACAAAACGGATGACTTAAGTATCAAAAGTAAATGTAATTGCTAAAATATACTTAAGTATCAAAAGTAAACGTATAAATCATTTCAAATTCCTTATATTAAGCAAACCAGACAGCACCATTACATTTTTTTATTACATTTTTTACGGCTAGTCAGAGGCACACTCCAACACTCAGACATCATTTACAAACGAAGCTTGTGTGTTTAGGGAGTCCGCCAGATCAGAGGCAGTAGGGATGACCAGGGATGTTACTTTTTTCCATCAAAGTAATTGTCTGCATCATTTCCAACCCCCATATACAGTGCATTTGGAAAGTATTCAGACCCCTTGACTTGTTCCACATTTTGTTAGGTTACAGCCTTATTCTAAAATGTATTAGCTTCAGGATCGTACCCTTTTGTTCAATTTGACGTACCCAAATCTAACTGCCTGTAGCTCAGGACCTGAAGCAAGGATATGCATATTCTTGATACCATTTGAAAAGAAACACTTTGAAGTTTGTGGAAATGTGAAATAAATGTAGGAGAATATAAAAACATTAGATCTGGTAAAAGAAAATACAAACAAAAAACATGCCGTTTTTTTTCTTTCTTTGAAATGCAAGCGAAAGGCCGTACTTTCAGATAGGAGTCTATGTGTAATTTAGATTTTGGCCAACAGATGGCAGCAGTGTGTGTGCAAAGTTTTGGACCGGTCCAGTGAAGAATTCCATTACTGCACAATATTTTGTATCAGGTCTGCCAGGAGTTTGCCCAAATGTGCCGAATTGGTCAATTGATACATTTTCAAGTACATAACTATAGAGAACATACAAAAATGCTATGGTAATAAAAAATGTAAGTTTACACTCTCCCAGGAATGTCACACATGATGGATCATTAGCTTATACACTAACTTTCACACATCTTGATGGCCGGGTGAGGTGGGTGTGGAGCCAGAGACAGCAGTGGGGTCAAACTGTAGACCCCAGTTCCTACATTTGAACTTAAAAATTGATTTTATCACACAAAACTATGCTACATTTTATCTCTGGGACCCTCAGGATGACAAATCAGAGCAAGATTACTGAATGTAAGTAGATTATTTACCTTCAGAGGTGAATGTATCAAACCAGTTGCCGTGATAAACGTTTTTTGTTGTTGTGCACTCTCCTCAAACAATAGCATGGTATTTTTTCACTTTAATAGCTACTGTTAATTGGACACTGCAATTAGATTAACAAGAATGTAAGCTGTTATATACAACATCATTCTAGTCACACATTAGCCCCCGGTTTAGGGACACCCATCCCGATTTTCCCTCATCAATCTACACACAAAACAAAACAGGTTTTTAGACATTTTTGCATCCCAGAGTTGCCTCTTCACTGTTGACGTTGAGACTGGTGTTTTGCGGGTACTATTTAATGGAGCTGCCAGTTGAGGACTTGTGATGTGTCTGTTTCTCAAACTAGACACTCTAATGTACTTGTCCTCTTGCTCAGCTGTGCACCGGGGCCTCCCACTCCTCTTTCTATTCTGGTTAGAGACCGTTTGCGCTGTTCTGTGAAGGGAGTAGTACACAGCGTTGTACAAAATCTTCAGTTTCTTGGCAATTTCCTGTATGGAATAGCCTTCATTTCTCAGAACCAGAATAGACTGTCGAGTTTCAGAAGAAATTTCTTTGTTTCTGGCCATTTTGAGCCTGTCATCGAACCCACAAATGCTTATGCTCCAGATACTTACAGATCATTGCACCTGTACACAGCCCATCTGTAAATACCCCATCCAACTACCTCATCCCCATATTGTTATTTTTTTATTTTTTACCATTTTTGCTCCTTTGCACCCCAGTATCTCTACTTGCACATTCATCTTCTGCACATCTATCACTCCAGTGTTTGATCCCTAAATGAGAGGGAAATATTGATAAAGGATGAATACATAGGAAAGGAGGAAACACACACCCCTTCCCTGTTCCCACCGCTATGGCAGAATGGCTGAGGCGTGTGTCGTGAGGCAGTGCATTACAGCCTGTACTCCCGCCTGCTCAGGACCAAACCTGTTGGCAGGATGGGGCAGGGTCAGAGTTCAGCGATGATATCACAGAGGTGGGTGGGCTAGGTAGGGTCCTGACGACAGCTTACCTGGTGTTGGTAGGGGTGGGGAGTTGCATTGGCACGAGGATGTGATCCTGTCCTTCATCATTGCTGCTGTGGCTTCTATACTGTCAGGTCAGACATGCACACACAAACACTGCTGTGGCTTCAATACTGTCAGGTCAGACACACACACACACACACACACACACACACACACACACACACACACACACACACACACTGCTGTGGCTTCTATACTGTCAGGTCAGGGACACACACACATATTAGTGTTTGTCGTGGTTTGACGTGTATGTGTTTAACCTGGGTCAAATGTGTGTCTCTCCTCAAGGTGTGTATTATGCAGAATTCGTCATGTGTGTCCCTAAAACAATAGGCAGCCTACACCTATAGCTACGTCACAGTGGGGGAGTGTACGGCCTTTTTCATTGACTGGAATCTGATCCTCGGGTACCTGATTGGTACAGCAACACCTGGGGACACTAAGAGGCCTGGGTGAGTGAGTGAGTGCGTGTGGGTATGTACGAGCAGATTGGATGGAGCATCAGACTCATTGATCTTTGATCCTGATAGCTCCAGCTATCAATCGAGCGGTGTTGCAAGTGAATCTGACAAGTCTGGTAGCTTCCACACAAGCCCTTCCTCGCTGTTGAAGAGGGTTCTGGGTTGGGGTTACTCCACCCTGCGTGTCTGCCTGGGGATTCCCAACGACTCAGTCCGTACCACCTCGTCCTCCGGTCTCATGGTGACACACTGCACCTCCTCCTCTTCCTCCTCTCCTTTCTCGTCTGGGCCACCGTCATCTTCAGCGTGGAGCGAGGGACCAGAAAGGGCGACGCCGTTTCAGGGATTGTAGCGGGAAAAATTACAACCCTACTGATGGTGGTTGTGCGCCAGCTGGAGAGTGGTCGGAGCCTGCCCTACTTGGCATCATGCGTGCCATGCATCCCCGCGGTGTCCATCTTGGTTAACTCCTACCTGATGTTGAAACTGTAGCCTCTCACCTGGGCATGCTTCGCTGTCTGGTGCACTCTGGGTATGTTACGCTGTGTCACTTCTACACTTGTCACTTTCTTCATGTGGAGAAGAGAGCTTCCTCTATCCCCCCTCTCTCCCTGCATCCCCCCTCTCTCCCTCCATCCCCCCTCTCTCCCTCCATCCTCCCTCTCTCCCCCCTCTCCCTCTATCCCCCCTCTCTCCCTCTATCCCCCTCTCTCCCTCTATCCCCCCTCTCTCCGTCCACCCACATACATCTCTCTTTCCCCTTATTTTTCAGTATGAAGATTGCTCCCAGTACCAGAATCAATGAGGTTACTACTCCGGCCCTCAGAGCTCCACTAGGGGACGCAGGGGACAAACCAATCAGGGCTACACAGATCCAGGTACAAACCAATCAGGGCTACATAGATCCAGGGACAAACCAATCAGGGCTACACAGATCCACAGGAAACCGAGGGCTCCTCTTATGAGTGACTGCTGCAATGGAACACACCCACTTCCTGGGTACTACATTCTTAGAAAGAAAAGTGCTATCTAGAAACTAAAACGGTTATTCGGCTGTTCCCATACAGTAGGAGAACTATTTGAAGAACCCTTTTTAGTTCCAGGTAGAACCCTTTTGGGTTCCATGTAAAACCCTTTCCACAGAGGGTTCTACATGGAACACACAAAAGTTCAACCTGGAACCAAAAAGGGTTCTCCTCTGGGGACAGCCGAAGAACCCCTTAGGAACCCTTTTTTGAAAGAGTGTAGAGGAGAGGAAGGGTAGAGGCCTCCTGAATCCCTCATCAACCCCTAGCCCTGCCCCTTACAATGTACACCAAAGGCACTTGAGTAGACCTGAGAGGACAGGACAGGTGATCAATATGGCAATGATTCCACCTGGACTATCAAAGGGCAAAATATTGATACCTATCCAATCCTCTTAGATCTACAGTAGTGCCCAGAGGGTCGATTTCAGGGGAAGCGAGAGAGGGTAGAGAGAAGAGAAACTCCCTCATCATGCTAGGGATGGACAGATGAGATGATTAATTCATGAGTGAGTGAGTGAATGAATAAACTTTATTGCCTTTTACAGAGATTACTCTTACATATTGAGTTTTCTGGTTGGAAAGAGTAACTATCACAAAAATACAGATTTGTTTATTTAACACTGCATTATTAACATACATCCAACATGCTCAACCAATCAATTGTACTAGAGGAAGCATGCTCTCATAATACCTAATATTCTGACACCTCTGGTGTTGCATGGATGAGTTGGTTGAAAATATTTTTAGAGTTTGATAAGATGATAATTCAAAAATGAAAATATTTATTGTCGAAGAGTTGTAATGTTTGAAGAAAGAGTGACAGTGATCTGTGTTTTGCTGATGCCTGATAAACTGTCAATAAAACAGTGAATAAAGTGAATAATTCGGAGAGAACAGCTGTCTGTTTTCCCTCACCACAGTACAACACTGGAACACTAGAACACAGAACATCAGTGGTGGAGATGAGGAGTGGAATTCTAGTGAACAGGAAGGGAAAAGGTGAGGAGGATGGTGCAACCTGGCCAGATTCCTGTCTGAGAGGATATGAAGTCTCCGTCGACAGGATGAGGTCATGGTCAGGCCAGACATGTGAATGTCCAGATAGTGGATTATAAATTCTCTGCAGTTTACACTCTTCTTTACCTTCTGTTCGAGTTCCTGCCCGACTACATTGAATTGCATCAACCAATAGTTGGGTGCCATGTCATCGACTGTGCAGTTGGGCACCAGATTGCAATATCATATGATATGGTTAGCTGATACACTACATGACCAAAAATATGTGGAGACCTGATCATCGAACATCTCATTCCAAAATCATGGGCATTAATATGGAGTTGGTCCCCCCTTTGCTGTAATAACAGCCTCCACTCTTCTGGGAAGGCTTTTCAGTTGTTGTTGGAACATTGCTGCGGGGACTTGCTTCCATTCAGCCACAAGAGCATTAGTTAGGTCGGGCACTGATGTTGGGTGATTAGGTCTGGCTCGCAGTCAGCGTTCCAATTCATCCCGAAGGTGTTCGATGGGGTTGAGTTACAGGCTCTGTGCAGGTCAGTTAAGTTCTTCCACACCGAACTCGACAAACCATTTCTGTATGGACCTCGCTTTCTGCATGGGGCATTGTCATGCTGAAACAGGAAAGGGCCTTCCCCAAGCTGTTGCCACAAAGTTGGAAGCACATAATCTTCTAGAATGTCAGTGTATGCTGTAGCATTAATATTTCCCTTCACTGGAACTAAGGGGCCTAGCCCAAACCATGAAAAACAGCCCCATACCATTATTCTTCCTCCACCAAACTTTACAGTTGGCACTAGGCGTTCGGGCATGTAGTGTTCTCCTGGCATCAGCCAAACCCTGATTTGTCCATTGGACTGCCAGATAGTGAAGCGTGATTTGTCATTCCAGAGAACGAGTTTCCACTGCTCCAGAGTCCAATGGCGGCGAGCTTTACACCACTCCAGCCGACGTTTGGCATTGCGCATGGTGATCTTAGGCTTGTGCGCAGCTGCTCGGCCATGGAAACACATTTCATGAAGCTCCCAGACGAACAGTTCTTTTTACTCGCTTCAGCACTTGGCGGTCCCGTTCTGTGAGCTTGTGTCCTACCACTTTGCGGCTGAGCCGTTGTTACTCCTAGACGTTTCCACTTCACAATAACTGCACTTACAGTTGCCCGGGGCAGCTCTAGTAGGACAGAAATTTGATGAACTGACTTGTTGGAAAGGGGGCATCCTATGACAGTGCCATGTTGAAAGTCACTGAGCTCTTCAGTAAGGCCATTCTACTGCCAATGTTTGTCTATGGAGATTGCATGGCTGTGTGCTCAATTTTATACACCTGTTAGCAACGGGTGTGGCTGAAATAGCCGAATCCACTAAATTGAAGGGGTGTTAACAGACTTTTGTATATATAGTGTATGTTAAATAACTATGCAGGTGTTGTTAGATCTGGCATGCGTCTGCAATGTAGTTGGCCTAGAACTCCAACACTCACAAATGCACATTCTTACACATGTGCGCTCTTGGCGTGGTTGCCCGTGACTACGGCGGTAGCGGCAAGGTTGATGGGCGTGTCGGCGCCCCCTGCCTGTCTGGAGTAGTAGTAGCTGTTCTGCTGCCTCTGGGGGGTTGCCGAGGGGTTGTCACCGCAGCAACACAAAATCATGAAGCTCCCCAGGAGGCAGAGGGCGGAGCCAACCCATCCGGTGTACAGTGAGATGCCGAATGACATCAGACCCTCCTCTGCATGAGCACCAATAGGAAACCAGATGGTCGACACCAATCCACAGAGGGCTGGGGAGAGAGAGGGCAGGAGGAAGAGGGAGAGGAAGGAGAGAAAGAGAGTTGAGTCAGCTTTTGTCCCCCAACGGGGTCTGTCAGTCACAAGGCTGCTGACAGGGACTTCCTGTCCCACACAGGAAGCAGGAAGAGAGAGGGTGATCTGAGGTCGTTACTAGTTACCACAGCAACAAAGTCATAATCCTATTTCTATCATTTCTCTTCTTAAAATCTGATTTGAAACCTTAGCCAATTTTGACTTTGTGGCTGTGGTAACTAGTGACAACCATGATCCGGTCCCATAGCCTCACACAACATAATTAATCCATATAGGATAACATTAAGTTGTGTATATGTGCATGTGGAATGTGTGTGTCTTTGTGTCTCACTCACCCACGATAAAGGTGAGAGCACCCCCGACCATGCCATGGCGTAGTTTGGTAGCGGGGATCTCATCTCCGAGTCGGACACAGGGCATGGACATCAGCACCAGCCCCATCGCAGGAAGACCCATTAGGCACGCACACACCATCAACGCACGACATGTCTGGATGTATGCTGGAGGGGGAGGGGAGAGGTAGAGAGAGATCACAGCGATACCTGCCAGTAAACATTTTTTAAATGTTGACTTTTGCATTCATAAATTGTTGAAAACCCAGAAATAACATAAGAGATATGCACAGTTTCCAGTAAGCCTTTATTGACTTACTTTTATTGAAGTCTGCAGGTTGGCTACAGATGTGGCCCATCTGCACACACACACACACACACACACACACACACTCTCTCTCTCTCTCTCTCTCTCTCTCACCTGGCAGTGTGAGGATATGGTTGAGCGTGACACAGTGGTAGAGTGAGGGAGAGATGACACACTCTGCCCAGAGGCCTCGCGCGCCCAGCTCATCCATGCGCACACAGGTGGTGACAGTGTAGTCGCAGGTGCGCACCCAGTCGTTGGTGGCCGTGGCGATGATGATACCTACCCAGCCTGCAAAGCTGGCCCCGCTCCCACTCAGCTGTCTGCACACATGTGCCATGAAACACACTATCACAGGGATGCGCAAAATAAATCACTTTCTTTTTTCTTTCTTTTTTTAAGAAGAAAAGTATTTTTTTAAATCCAGGGGAAAAAACTGAACTAACCCAAAATATAGGTCTGTGAAAAAATATGAACTAATAAATGAACCAAGTAAAATGTGAAAGAATAAATACATTAAAACCAATTTATCACTAATTCAATTACTAATACATTCCGGAGAGGTTATAAGTTGTATAGTTCCACCTGGGTCCAACAGTGCGAGAGGGGTGTGTGAGGAGGACTGAACTTCAGAGAAATGCGCAGATTGAGTTTTATAGTACAGGAAAAAACTCTCAACCCAAACTTTCAGCCAATCAGAAGAAGGTATGTGGCGGCTAACGTAAACCAGAGACCGATGGGTGCTAAGATGGTAAACTGCTGTGTATTTCTGTGTGTGTGTGTGTGTGGGGGGGGGGGGGGGGGGGGGGGGTCTTCATGATTTATGATGCAGTTTAAGTCTTAAAAACAAATTTCAGCAGTGTTGAAATTCCCTCTGGCTCCTGATTGATTTGGCATAAACACAGGTTGATTTAGCAATAATATGGCTGTGCTGCTTCAGAATTGTTGTCATGTCTGAACTTAGACATTGTCCTCCAGAGAAGCATCAGTGATATTAATATTTCATTTATCTTGTTCATTGTTTCCACACGAATAATGCAGCAGCAGTCTATCTATTAGCAAACCTGAATCATCAACTCCATCTAGTGGCTGACGTTAGTAGTGAGATGGGTCATTTGTGACTACAAAATATCACAATACCAATACCCAGGCAATAAAACAATGTCCATAAGTTAATTTAATTTATTACAGAGTTTGAATAGGCAGGATAAGAGAAAAAATTAAGTAATCTCACAAAACGACATGTTTTGTCAGATCATATATAAAACGTAATAATCTCTTTAGTTAAGACCTTATTTTCCACACAGTGATACAAAAACTCTGTGTATCAGCTGTGTATAATCCAAACAGATTTTACAGTTTTCATGTGACACCACATTCTAAAATAATTACCAAACAGACAAATACATACTGTATATTACAATCCTTCATGAAAATGTTTAAGATTTACACCCAATAGACTGCATTGTAAAATATGTACATAGACACAACAGAATATAACATAATCCCCCTTCCTCTCTCAGTCGATAATCTCTTGAATTAATCTCTTGTTTCCCCCCCTTCTCTGCCCCCTCTCTCTCATCTCTTTTGTTTAGTTTTTTACCCTCTTTTCTTCCCAATTGCGTCATATCCAATTGCGATCCAATTACGATCTTGTCTCATTGCTGCAACTCCAAAAAGGGCTCAGGAGAGGCGAAGGTCGAGTCATGCGTCCTCTGAAACATGACCCACCAAACCGTGTTTCTTAACACCCGCTCGCTGAACCCGGAAGCCAGCTGCACCAATGTGTCGGAGGAAACATGTTCAACTGCCTGCAGGCGCTCGGCCCGCCACAAGGAGTCGCTAGAGCATGATGAGCCAAGTAAAGCCCCGCCCGGCCAAACCCTCCCCTAACCTGGATGATGCTGGGCCAATTGTTTGCCTCCCTATGGGATTCCCGGTCAACGGTTGTGACACAGCTGGTTGTGACACAGCCTGGGAACGAACCCGGGTCTGTAGTGATGCAGTGCCTTAGACTGTCCCCCCACCCCTCCCTTTTTCCCTCTCTCTATATTCTCCTCCACCCAACTCCCACCTCACCTCCATCTACCTTCCCACCTCACCTCCATCTCTCCCTCTCTATGTGTGTCTGAGTGTGTTGATGTGGGCACAGATCTTGAGTGCTGGTCCCAGTTTGATGTTCATGCTGGTCATCAGGTGGTCCTCAGTGAGCAGCAGCAGGGCCTGGCCGTCTATCTCCTGAACACGGAACGCCTCTGCAACCTCCACACAACCTAAAGACAACATACACACGTTACAACCTCTCCACAACATATAAACACACAGGCTATAACCTCCCCACAACCTAAAAATAACACACTCACAGGTTATAACCTCTCCACAACCTAAAACAAACACACACACACACACAGGTTATAACCTGCCAACAACCTATAGCAGGAAGATGGGTGAATGTGTGTCCTTTTCTATATGTGTTTTACCTGGCAGTGTGTGTATAAAATCCCAGACTTGCTCTACACTCCACTGTGCAGGTGTGGGTTCAGTAGAGGTCACGATGGGGTTACTAGGGGTCATCGCTGGCTCTGATGCCCTCCTTGCCCTCCGTGCCGCTCTGCGCTCCAGCCTGGTCGTTATGGGAACAGCATGCCCTTCTTCCCCTTCGTAGTCACGGCGATGGGCGCTCCATATTTCGCGGGGCTAAAATAGATCATGTTACAGGAGATGGAACATGTGTGAACAGCTAGGTTTGAATTATAAAGGCGTATAAATGGTTATAACATGTTATAAAGCATCAAACCTGTATCACTGAGTGGTATTTGTTAAAAGTTGCAGCAATGTCAGAGTTGTAACTGACCAGTCGCAGTAAGAGGGGCTTCCCAGGAACAGACTCCTCCTTGTTTATCTCAGAGCGCCGCCCCTCTGGCTGGCTGCCTGCACTCAGAGCACGCACACGTTTAGACATCCCTACATTAAGCCTAGAGAGAGAGAGAGCGAGAGAGAGAGAGAGAAAAGAGAAGAGAGAGAGAGAGAGAGAGCGAGGAGAGAAGAGAGATGATGTGTCCTTTCTCTGAGCACTCTGGGGTTAATATTTTCTCATATCTCACATCCTGTCTGAGCACCAACACCTGACCACATCCTGTGTGTGAGGGTGTGTTTGTGTGTTTATGAATGTGTGTACTGTACACATTTAGTAAATAGACTATGCTGTGTCTAGACAGAGAGAATACCTCATCTGTCATGGTCTTGTTTCTGTGTTCGGCCTATGGGAGTGTGACTCACCTGCGGGCACAGGAAGTGGAGCAGTATCTTTTGGAGCGGTGGAAGGAGTGGGCATGACCTCTCTTCCCACAAGACTCACACTGTAACACCCCCCTCTGTCTCGCTCTGTTGCCTAGTGAAGTTTGGATTCAGAGGGAGAATTGAACTGAATATTGAATCGAATATTGATTCAGAAACAGGAGATTAAGGTGGCTTACCTGTCAGCGGGTCATCTGTGGCCACACCCACTCGTTCTGATTCGCTGGAATGTTCCGGTGGCTCTGGTGTGTCCGTCAATGGTAATAACTCCGCACCCTCTGTGTTCCCATTCTGGGAGACACCCTCCTGCCCTCCCAACAACAGAGATGAGCGGTTCACCTGCACAGGTACACACACACACAGGTTATATATACTGTTAATGTCTAAGTATATGACACCAACTAGGCACCAGCTATATCCCGTGTAGGAAGAAGTATTTTACTCTAAAGTGTGTGTGTGTGTGTGTGTGTGTTTACCGGGAACGCCTGCAGCCCCTCCTGTATGACGAACCCCTCCACCAGGTGAGTTAAGACACGCCTCCCGCCCTCTGGCCACACCCTCTGTGTCCAAGGCTCGCGCTCTGATATTCTAAGGGTCTCAGAGCGGCTCTGTGATAGGCTGAGGGTCTCTGAGTGGGAGGGGCTAACAGGCAGGAGAGGAGGAGGGAAGTCAGATGGAGGGGTGAGGCAGGGTGAGGCAGGGGGAGACTGAGAGGAGAGACTGGACAAGACTGGGGGGAGGAAGAGAGAGGAGGAAGAGTTCACAACACTTGTTAGTTTCGAGTTCATTAATAGGCCAAGGCTAAAGGAAATGGTGTGCGTGACAGGAGGACAGCAGAGAGAACCTGGTACCTGAGTGGTTGTCAGACTGATTGGACATGTTCTCACAGAGGTCCTCTTGGTCCTTGTGGGGTAGGTCTGGGGGTCGCCCTATGGGACAGTCCGATGGTCTCTGGAGGTCTATGGGGGAACCTGAGGGAGGGGGTGTGTCGTTCTGAGTGGTGGGGTTATGAGGTGTGTGTGAGGGGGCATGGAAGTGTATGTGATTCTGAGTAGCCGGGTCTGCATTGGGGTGAGGATCTATCGGACTGTCCTGGTCAATGGTAGTCCCCACCTCCTTCTCTCCTTTCATCACATCTTTCTGTCCCGGCTCCTCCTCCTCTACCTCCATCCTCTCTCTCTGCTCCTCTCCCTCTATCTTCATCCTTTCCTCCCCCTTCTCCTCTATTCCTGTCATCTCTCTCAGTCTCTCATATTGTTTACCACTCTCCATCCATTCTTCCTCTCCTCCAGCCTCTCCTTTCTCCTTTCTTGTCAGCAGTCCCTTCTCTCCCACCCTCTCTCTATCTCTCTGGTCCTCCTTCTCTCTATCTCTCTGGTCCTCCTTCTCTCTATCTCTCTGGTCCTCCTTCTCTCTATCTCTCTGGTCCTCCTTCTCTCTATCTCTCTGGTCCTCCTTCTCTCTATCTCTCTGGTCCTCCTTCTCTCCCACCCTCTCCGCTCTCTTCTCAACAATCCCTTTTTCCTCTCCTGTTACCATTCTCTCTCCTGCCACCCTCTCTTTATCCCTCTGCCCCTCTTCAATTTCCCCCATCTTTTCTTCCTCTCCCCCCACCCGCTCTCTCGCCTCCCTTACCCCCTGTCTACCCACTTCTCCTTTTGACAGAATGTGTCTGGCCTGATAATGGGGGTATGGTAGGGGTGAGTTGGCTTTGTGGATGGAGGAGGTGGGAGGGGTAGAGGCGTGGTCAGAAGTCCTCTGTGGTTGGGCATCGAGCTGAGGAGGTGGGGACTCAAGAACCAGACACTTTGATTGGACAGAAGCTGGGGTGTGTGTGTTGGCCGCAGGCCGTGTTTGGCCGCTGAGGCGGCTGGTGGAGCCAGCGGAGAGGGCAATCATTTGCAGCTGCCTTGATGCCGGCGGTAACCGATCAAAACAGGAAGAACCCAAGGGAAGGGGCGTAGAGCCTGAGTTGAGCTGCGATTGGCCAGGGGTGGACTGTGTGGGCGGGCTTTGAGATGACAGACTGGTGGCTGGTACTGTACACTGTCTGCTGGGTAGGGCCTGATGGGCAGCAGCAGCAGCGAATGGTCGCATGGCGGGGCTGTGTCTCGGGGGCACCACTCTGTGGCCATTTGGAGAATGAAGTCTGGGTCTCAGAGGGACAGAACGCACAGAAGTGTAGAGAGCTGGAGAGAAGAGAAAAGAGAGAGGGATTGAATGGTTTTATTGGACACACTATAAATCACACCTCATTCTTCCTGAACATTCTACTCTTATCACATGTTTATGACTCACTTGGAGGCGGGACTGAGAGGCGCCGGGTAGGTGGGGTCTGTCTGTCTGTTGCCATGGAACTGGGCTGGGGGCGCGGCCGGAGAGGGGGGAAAAGGGGTGTAAGGGGACGAGAGATAGGCGAGAGGGAGGAGGAGGGAGGTTTGAGACGTAAAGAGGGGGGGATTGTGAGAGTGCCGGGAGCAGAGGGGCGCAGGGTTAGACTCTGGAGCTAAGGGGGAGGGAGGGAAGGAGAGAGGGGGAGAGGGGAGGAAAAGAAAGAGGGAGAGAGTGGGGTTTGAGAGGGAGAGGGAGTGTAGTTAAACTTGTGAGACAATCACAATCTACACTAGTGGCCTCTCACACACCTAACACACACCTGCTGAACTGCTCACCTGAGCGGAGGCAGGGTGAGAGGAAGAGGAAAAGACATGCCGTACCGTAGAGGTGAAAATCAGCTAAGAATGAGAGAGATACAGACATATAGACAGAATACAGAGATAGATAGATAGACAGACAGACAGACAGACAGACAGACAGACAGACAGACAGACAGATAGATAGATAGATAGATAGATAGATAGATAGAATACAGACATAGAGAGAGAGGAATGTTGAACTGAGGAAGCTTGAAAAAGGCCAGTCTCAGGGTTAAGCTTCAGGAGTTTGAAGTAGGGCTGAGAGTTGTTGGTGTGTGTGTTGTTACCATCTGGGCCCTGAGCAGCATCTGGTCTCGGCTCGAACAAGGACTCCGACCCAGGAGCAAGGCCTGCTGGGATACCCTCGGTCTAACAGGCGAGATGCTCTGATTTGCTTGCACCAGAGTGGGCGTACCCAGGGGGCGAGGAAGAGGGACCTGAAAAAGGGAGAGGTATTTTTAGGGGGGTATTTTGAATACTGTACTCTAGGTTAAAGGAATGTAAACCAATTGATCCAGGAAGGGACGTGGTTGTCTGTGTAGTCAACTGCTGTGTGCCTGTGTGAGTATCTGTGTGTGTGTGGCTGGTTACATTGTGTGCTGCTTTTGGTTTAATTTCTATTTGGTCAGTTACCTGTCTGCTGGCTGGGGTATGGAAAGGCGTGATTGGTGGAGAGGTGGGCGTGGTGGGTGTCCTTGCATTCCCATTGGTCAGGAAGAAGGAAGGCCCAGGAGCAAAGGACATTTTGCCATGGGTTACAGAGAGGGGCAGAGAAGGGATGGCAGATATAGTGGGGGAGGGAGGGGAGGGAGAGGGGGTGAGTAGAGGGGCAGTAGGGGTGAGGGTGGGGGGAGTGAGGGGGAGAGGAGCAGGTTTGTGAGTGAGTTGAGTAGGGGAGGGAGACGAGGAATGCTTGAGTGTTGGTAGAGAGGTTGTGAGTGTGGGGAGAGTAGGGCTGGGGGTGAGTATTTTAGAGGTGAAGGGGTTGGGAGTAAGTGAGGGAGAAGTAGGTGTAAATGTTGGGGTGGGGTTGAGTACTGTAGAGGTGAGGGAAGGGGGGGTTTTACGGGTGAATGTAGGGGGGGATAAGGGGGTGGGGGTCAGTTTAGGTGGATTGGGGGTGGGTGTAGAGGAGGAAAAGGGTGTGAACGTAGGGGTGAGGGTGAGTTTAGGAGGGCAGGAGGAAGTACGCTGAGGGGGAGTAGAGGTGAGTGCTGTAGGAGTGTGCGTAGCTGTAGACCTATTGGGAGACAGGGGGCTGGGCCTCGTGATGGGTCCCTCTCGTGTCTCCTCTCCCCCTGTCTCTGCTCTGCTCTCAGTGCATGTCTCCAAGGCAGGGTCTGTCTCCATCCCTCTAGGTTTCAGCACACTGCAGGAGGACACACACACACACAGTATCAGACCGCTGTCTCTGTTTTACAATGTAGTTCATGATTGACTACATTGTAAGTTGTTAATCAGCAACCCTTTCCAAAATCTTTCCACAGACCGTTAAACTTTAGACTTATATGCACTTCAAGTTGTTGTACCAAAGTAATGGTAAAACTCACTAATCCTAAAACTTCATTTATAATGGAGATATATGGGGACCATCGCATCAGCAGGTGCCACCCAAGCACGGCAGATGCAAACATCTGGGTCTAGAGACAATTTTCCTTGCCTTTAATCATGTTTATGATGACGATGCATAGCCTATTTTGTCAACAAATATCCTGCCAAGAAAATTCCAACCTATTAAAAATGTGGCTGTGATGAAATGTTCTATCCAAAACCACCAAGAGTAGTCTACATACCTAGGCCTACCCCAAACCAGCTGTGACGCATGTAGCCAAGTCTATTCTCTCTGTCCGTCAGCGAAGAGAAAACGCATATTAGTTTATCTATAGGCTCCTCCTTCTGTCACAGAAGGAAGGCTGATCTGCGTTTCAGGACAACATTGCAAATGAGTCAGTAGGGTAAAAGGGGCGTGCTCGAGACACCTTGCGCGCTCCACTTCCTGGTATGAGAGAGCGCAGAAAGTGTATTGTACAGAAGCGCGTCATAACATCAGCCCCGATAAATGATCTGTATGCCTTTGCCTCGCTTGTGATAAACCTGCTAATGAAAGTACAGTATCCTAATCAAACGCGGATGCTTAAAAAACGAGTGTGAAACATATGCTACGAATATTCCAGAGACGTTTATGTGAGTT
The DNA here is from genome assembly GCF_965601325.2 of Salmo salar. NCBI lineage: Eukaryota > Metazoa > Chordata > Actinopteri > Salmoniformes > Salmonidae > Salmo > Salmo salar. The sequence goes on from NC_138309.1 coordinate 8,656,508, forward strand.
TATGATTAATAGAAATAACTTACGAACCATAGGGTTTCCCCCCCTGTGCTCCCTTCACTACCTCCATCCCTTCATACCTGCCAGGGGTCTGTGTGTCGGCAGACTGCTCAGGGCGACCAGAGAGACGGCTGCGATGGGCCAGTCAGTCCGCCAGATGGGAGGAATGGAGAGCAACCTACTGTAGCGTAGAACTGTGACGCTCAGACAGAGAGAGAGGGGCGAGACAGCACAGCACCACGCACAGTGCAGGAGGACTGCACACAAATTAAATATGTGTGGTCCCCCGCCCCATTTCCCCCCCCCCCCCGTCTCTTTTGACGTGTTCAAAACAACTGGGCAATCGGAAAAAATACGAGATCAAATCATGACGTCAGTGATCTTCAGGTCGGAAAGTCGGAGCACTAGTAAGCGACCCGAGTTCCCAAGTTGGAATTCCGAGTTGGATGATCATTCAAATCGATTTTCCCCAATCGAAACGCGTTTTTTCCGAGTTCCCAGTTGTTTTGAACGCACTGAAGTCGAGGATTTCCGAGTTACCAGTTGTTTTGAACGCGGCATCTCTCTCTCTCTCTCCACCCATCTTTCTCTTTGGTGGATACACATTTCTTCTTGTTTCTGAATAGAGGCAAAAAAAAAAAGTATATTCTGTCTAGATCTCACTACAAGGTCCAGGATCTTTTGTGGATTCCAACAGGTCAGTAATCGGAACATCGTAGAACGATGGAACATAATTTGCCCTGGCAGGCTTCGCGCGGCACGGGATTCCATTCCACTGTCTACAAGCCGTGGTTTCCACTAGTTATCACATCCACAATGTCAAAATTGCTATATCATACAAATTCATGAAAACAAAAATGTATTTAAGGTTAGGGTCAGTGGCGATTTTAGCGTGTAAGTCTTGGTGGGGGGAAGAAAAAAAAGTGGGATGCATACCAGCAAAGCCACTACACAACACAACACTAAACAATACATGAATTGCACTATACCACTGCTACACCTGGCTATCAGCGAAGCCATGTCTGGCAGCGAAACAGTTCATTCAGTGTCATTTACTGCCTTTAAAAAAAAAAACTAATATGGCTGACTTGCTTAAAGAAATGTGGTTTCTACTGACAATTGAGATGTACAAACTATGGCATAAGGGGACAACAGGCAGATAAGAGGCAATCCGTAATTTCGATTAAGACATTAATGAGCGAGCTAGGACAGACAGTCAATATAACTATTCGTTCAGCACTTTTGAAATGTACAGCGACATAATTCAGAATATGGGCCGTTCTTACAGTGTTCTACCTGTACACCAAGTCAGAACCGTAGCATAAATAAAGGGGTCATATAAACAGACAATGAAAGCTCTCACAATATTCAATGATTCAAATCCTCAAAAACATGTTATTGGCTACATGTGCACCACCAAGTCAGAACAGTAGGCGCAATTAAGAGGTGAAAATAGACCAAATTATTAGGGTGAGGCACATGGGCTTACTAACAGCTTACTACACAACATACACTTAGAATTGCTTTCTAAGCAACAGTATACTTAATATCTCCCTGGCATATTACATCATTTATGCAGCAGCAGCATACAATACATTTTTGGACTCACCTTGTTGTGCTGTGCTCACTTGAATAGGAAGGTGGCGCAGAGGTCTTTCGTGGACAGATTTTGTCATTAAAGTCTGGCATTCTCTGGATTTATGGTGCTTTCAAGACAACTGGGAACTAAAAAAAAAAGGGTTGAATCATGATGACGTCAGTGATCTTCAGGTCGTAGCTCTAGAAAGAGGCCCGAATTCCCGATTTACAATTCTGAGTTGGATGAAAGTTCAAAATGTATTTTTCCTGAGTTCCCAGTTGTCTTGAACTCACTAAAGTCAGATTTTTGCAGTTCCGACTTAACTTCTTAAAGCATTGTTGGTTAAGGGCTTGTAAGTAAGCATTTCACTGTAAGGTGAAACCTGTTGTATCTGGCGCATGTGACAAATACAATTTTCTTTTATTTGATAATTAGCCTGCTATTCAGTGGAGTGGCTGTGGCTGTGTGGTCTCAAGTCTAAGATTAAGGGTCTCTTTTCCTAGTTTAAAATGATAAACATTCAACATTGGCCATGCTGTCAATGAAGCATGATTTGTGCCGCGCTCAAAACAACTGTTAAGAAGAAAAACATGTTAAGTTAAAAATAGATAGGTAAAAAAATAAAAAAAATAAAAGTAACAAATAATTAAACAGCAGCAGTAAAATAACAATAGCAATAGCGAGATTATATACAGGGGTACCAGTATAGAGTCAATGTGCACTGGTTAGTTGAGGTGATTGCTTTGCAACACTTGCAGTTAGCCACTGATTCCTTCCAAACCACTCACTGTTGAATTTGCGATTTCCAACTTGTTGTGTAATGTTTATGTCCAATGGCCGATGAGCACCGATATGTTTTATCTATAATTTCTCTTCATATGACAAGGATTAAAAAGGATTTGCCAGTATATTGTCGACTTGATTCATAAAACTGCTAGCTAAGATTTTGAAAGTATGATGTTGACATCAGTCCAATCAAAGCTACTGTAGATATAATGTGATTTGACTCGTGCATGTGCGTGCGATGGGATCTCAAGTTTTGTACCACGCCTTTTTTTGCAATAGCTAGTCAAACAGTTTGAAAACCATTGGGATACATGATATTGGTAACAAATTGACTTGGGTTGTATTTTTTACAAACTTCTATTTTGACTGGAATTGTGTTGGTCATTGTTAATTGTGAATTGCTCTAAAAAATGATATAGAAAAGTATTTTGTATTTTGAAAATACAAGTACAGCTCTTGAAAGTATCTTGTTACAAAATACATTAGGGTTAGACAATGTTAGCAGTGTGGTTAAGGTTAGGTCTTAATTTAAAGTTAGGGTTAGGCATGAGGTTAGCAGTGTGATAAAGGTTAGGGTTAGGTTTAAAATCACATTTTAAGAAGATAAATTGTAGAAATAGGTGGGGTGTATGTGGCTGTGTAACTACTGATGATCACAAGCCAGGTGAAGGCAGACAAGCCAGAGGTGCGTTCCACTGCAACCAGCACCGCATAACAAATAATTATAGGCCCATAATAGCCAAATGATCTGACGATTTGATTACAGACCAGAGAACGATGACACAACCGAATCTATGACTGACAAGTTGAGATGAGGTGCGGGATAACCTAAGGAATTTATTTGGAGCCCTTTGACCTATATTTTTGTAAGGGTCATCAAGAAGCCTGTTGTTGAAACGTGTGATAGGAGAGCGAGATCAACCTCCACTGTTTCGAAATCAGCTGTGCTCTGTCCAAAAGCAACGATATCTTCTTCAAAGTCTTAAGAATCGGCTCAGGTGGGGCAGAAAGAAGAATGGACGTCGAGACCCAGGACATACTATGCCATTCAGAGGTGAGAGGGACAGCATAACCATTTTTTCTTTCTCAAGAAGGACCTATGGATACTAGTCGGACAAAACAGAGATGCTTGTTCTAGGTCCCAAGAAACAAAGAGATCTTCTGTTGAATCTGACAATTAATCTGGATGGTTGTACAGTCGTCTCAAATAAAACTGTGAAGGACCTTGGCGTTACTCTGGACCCTGATCTCTCTTTTGAAGAACATATCAAGACTGTTTCAAGGACAGCTTTTTTCCATCTATGTAACATTGCAAAAATCAGAAATTTTCTGTCCAAAAATGACGCAGAAAAATTAATCCATGCCTTTGTTACTTCTAGGTTGGACTACTGCAATGCTCTACTTTCCGGCTACCCGGATAAAGCACTAAATAAACTTCAGTTAGTGCTAAATACGGCTGCTAGAATCCTGACTAGAACCAAAAATGTTTATCATATTACTCCAGTGCTAGCCTCCCTACACTGGCTTCCTGTTAAGGCAATGGCTGATTTCAAGGTTTTACTGCTAACCTATAAAGCATTACATGGGCTTGCTCCTACCTATCTTTCCGATTTGGTCCTGCCGTACATGTCATGTCCTGACCAGCAGAGAGAGTAGTTGTGTAGTATTTTGGTCAGGGCGTGGCAGAAGAAGTCTGTGTATGTTTTCTGGTATGTCTGTTTCTTTGTTGGTCTGTGTGGCTCCCGATCAGGAACAGCTGGTTATCGTTGTTCCTGGTTGGGAGTCATATATTAGGAGTGTGTTTTTCACCTGGGGTTTGTGGGTTGTTGTTTTAGCACTGCTTTATGTTAGCCTGCTAAACTGTTCCTGTCGGTCTATTGTTTCTTGTTTTTTCTTAGTGTTCACATTAAAATAAAATATGATGAGCACGCAACCTGCTGCGTATTGGTCCACTTTTTCCGACAGCGATTTCTCCATATCTTCAGACGAAGAGGAACGTGACAGAACAACCCACCAAATAAAGACCAAGCAGCGGAGGAAGGAGCAGCAGGTGGAGTATATGGACTATAGAGAGAGATGGACTTGGGAACAGATTCTGGCCGGAGAGGGCCCGTGGAAGAAGGCTGGGGAGGACCGAGAACGCTACCGGGGAACACGACTGGCGAGGAAGCCGGAGAGGCACCCCCAATAATTTTTTTGGGGGGGGCACACGGGTGGTTTGGCTGGGCCAAGGAAGAGCCATAAGCCAGCTACCCGTGATTATATGGAGGAGCGTATGGAGTGGAGGGCGCCGTGTTTTGCTGAGGTGCGCACAATCTCGCCCATACGCACGCACAGTTCGGTGCGAGCTATTCCAGCCCCTCGCAGATGCCGTGCTAGAGTGGGCATCCAGCCTGGTAGGAGGATGCCTGCGCAGCGCGTCTGGTCGCCGGTACGCCTCCTAGGACCAGACTACCCTACGCCCGCTCTACGCACGGTAACCATCAAGCCCCTGCACAGCCCAGTTCGCCCTGTACTAGCACCCCGCTCGTACAGGGCTGCTAGTTCCACCCAGCCAGGACGGGTTGTGCAGGAGGTGCGGTCAAGGCCACCTGTGCGCCTCCATGGCCCAGTCTTTCCGGTTCCCGCCTCTCGTGCTAACCCGGAAGTGAGTACCTCCAGTCTGGCATGACCAGTACCAGCACCACGGATCAAGCTTCCCATAAGTCAGCCTAGTCCTACTCAGCCTGTTCCCGCTCCTCGCACCATCCCTGAGGTGCGTGTCCCCAGGCTGGTACCTCCACTACCAGCCCCACGCATCAGGCTTCCAGTGCGTCAGACCAGGCCAGAGTGTCCGGCAACAGTGCCTCGTCAAGAGTGTCCGGCAACAGTCAAGAGTGTCCGGCAACAGTGCCTCGTCAAGAGTGTCCGGCAACAGTGCCTCGTCAAGAGTGTCCGGCAACAGTGCCTCGTCAAGAGTGTCCGGCAACAGTGCCTCGTCAAGAGTGTCCGGCAACAGTGCCTCGTCAAGAGTGTCCGGCAACAGTGCCTCGTCAAGAGTGTCCGGCAACAGTGCCTCGTCAAGAGTGTCCGGCAACAGTGCCTCGTCAAGAGTGTCCGGCAACAGTGCCTCGTCAAGAGTGTCCGGCAACAGTGCCTCGTCAAGAGTGTCCGGCAACAGTGCCTCGTCCGGAACCGGGGGAGACGGCCCACTGTCCGGAACCAAGTGAGTCTGTCAGCAATCCGGAACCAAGTGAGTCTGTCAGCAATCCGGAACCAAGTGAGTCTGTCAGCAATCCGGAACCAAGTGAGTCTGTCGACAATCCGTAAATGAATAAGTGTATATCTAACTGTGAACTAAATGAGTCTGCCTACAGCGTTGACCGGAAAGTCTGCCTACAATCCACAACAGAGTGAGTCTGTCTACGACCCGGAACCCAATGAGTCTGCCTACAGTCTGGAGGGCAGTAGGCCGGAACCAGAGCCACGTCCAGGATAGGTGGGTTAGGGAGGGGGGGTGTAGCACTAGTGCCGTCGTTGAGCCACCCTCCCTTCCCTCCCTTTTTGTTTAGGGGGTATTAATTTTTGTTGTGGTATTGGGGATTTTTGTGTTTTCTTTTAAGGTGCATTCCGGGGTCTGCACCTTTGGGGGGGGGGGGGGGGGGGGTACTGTCACGTCCTGACCAGCAGAGGGAGTAGTTGTGTAGTATTTTGGTCAGGATGTGGCAGAAGAAGTCTGTGTATGTGTTTTCTAGTATGTCTGTTTCTTTGTTGGTCTGTGTGGCTCCCGATCAGGAACAGCTGGTTATCGTTGTTCCTGATTGGGAGTCATATATTAGGAGTGTGTTTTTCACCTGGGGTTTGTGGGTTGTTGTTTTAGCACTGCTTTATGTTAGCCTGCTAAACTGTTCCTGTCGGTCTATTGTTTCTTGTTTTTTTCTTAGTGTTCACATTAAAATAAAATATGATGAGCACGCAACCCGCTGCGTATTGGTCCACTTTTTCCAACAGCGATTTCTCCATTATCTTAAGACGAAGAGGAACGTGACAGTACATACCTACACGTACGCTACGGTCACAAGACACGGCCCTCCTAATTGTTCATAGAATTTCAAAGCAATCAGCGGGAGGCAGGGATTTCTCCTATAGAGCTCCATTTTTATGGAATAGTCTGCCTACCCATGTGAGAGACGCAGACTCAGTCTCAACCTTTAAGTCTTTACTGAAGACACATCTCTTCAGTAGGTCCTATGATTAAGTGTAGTCTGGCCCAGGGGTGTTAACGTGAACGGAAAGGCTGTAGCAACGAACCGCCCTTGCTGTCTCTGCCTGGCCGGTTTCCCCTCTTTCCACTGGGATTCTCTGCCTCTACCCCTATTACAGGGGCTGAGTCACTGGCTTACTGGTGTTCTTCCATGCCGTCCCTGGGAGGGGTGCGTCACTTGAGTGGGTTGAGTCACTGACGTGGTCTTCCTGTCTGGGTTGGCGCCCCCCCTTGGGTTGTGCCGTGGCGGAGATCTTTGTGGGCTATACTCAGCCTTGTCTCAGGATGGTATGTTGATGGTTGGAGATATCCCTCCAGTGGTGTGGGGGCTGTGCCTTAGAAAAGTGGGTGGGGTTATATCCTACCTGTTTGGCCCTGTCCGGGGGTTTCATCGGATGGGGCCACAGTGTCTCCTGACCCCTCCTGTCTCAGCCTCCAGTATTTATGCTGCAGTAGTTTGTGTCGGGGGGCTAGGGTCAGTCTGTCACATCTGGAGTATTTCTCTTGTCTTTTCCGGTGTCCTGTGTGAATTTAAATATGCTCTCTCTAATTCTCTCTTTCTCTCTTTCTTTCTCTCTCGGAGGACCTGAGCCCTAGGACCATGCCTCAGGACTACCTGGCTTGATGACTCCTTGCTGTCCCCAGTTCACCTGGCCGTGCTGCTGCTCCAGTTCCAACTGTTCTGCCTGCAGCTATGGAACCCTGACCTGTTCACCGGACGTGCTACCTGTCCCAGACCTGCTGTCCCAGAACTGCTGGAACCCTGACCTATTCACCGGACGTGCTACCTGTCCCAGACCTGCTGTTTTCAACTCTCTAGAGACAGCAGGAGCGGTAGAGATACTCTCAAAGATCGGCTATGAAAAAGCCAACTGGCACTTGCTCTTGTGTTACTGACTTGTTGCACCCTCGACAACTACTATGATTATTATTATTTGACCATGCTGGTCATTTATGAACATTTGAACATCTTGGCCATGTGCTGTTATAATCTCCACCCGGCACAGCCAGAAGAGGACTGGCCACCCCTCATAGCCTGGTTCCTAATATTTTCAAATACTTATTTCCAAATACCTTACCTTCAAGTACTCCTAGGACATGGGTTCAAATGGATGGGAGTATTTGTATTTGAAAATACTCTGTGTATTTGACATGCCAATACTTTCCAAGTGTATTTCCAAATACATTCCAATATTCAACTACTCTATTTACCAAAAATATATATCTAAATACTTACTTAATTAATGTATGTGAAAGTAATTGAAATAGTATTTGAACCCAGGTCTGTGGGAGTAGTATGCTTCACCGCAACATGCTTAATCGCAACCATCATGCTCTTCCTCGGTGGAGCACTGTCTGGAGACAGCACTGTGTCTGTCAGTAGATCTATCTGTTGTACTTCTGTTTATAGCCACAAGGGTGCACCATGGTACAACTAATTGTTATAGCTTACATGAGACTGAGGTGGATTTCATAAAATAGTGTGTGTGTGTGTGTGTGTGTGTGTGTTTAGTATGTGTCTGAGTCTGGAGGAGGTGAGGCTTAAGCAACAGCAGGAGTTGCAGACCAGGAGGAGGCTGAGACGGGTCAGACACACACACACACACACACACACCATCATACCTGCTGTAGTGGGAGATCTTGCAGGGAGTGTTTGAATTGGATGTAGACAGAGACATACTTGGTCATTTTATTTATTTATTTTATTTTCACCCTTATTTAACCAGGTAGGCCAGTTGAGAACAAGTTCTCATTTACAACTGTGACCTGGTCAAGATAAAGCAAAGCAGTGCGACACACACAACAACACAGATTTACACATAAACAAATGTACAGCCAATAACACAAAATAAAATAAAAATAGAAAAGCTATGTACAGTGTGTGCAAATGTAGAAGAGTATGGAGGTAGGCAATAAATAGGCCCTAGAGGTGAAAATAATTACAATTTAGCATTAATACTGGAGTGATAGATGTGCAGATGATGATGTGCAAGTGGAGATACTGGGGTGCAAAAGAGCAAGAGGATAAGTAATAATATCAGGATGAGGTAGTTGGGTGTGCTATTTACAGATTGGCTGTGTACAGGTACAGTGATCGGTAAGCTGCTCAGACAGCTGATGCTTAAAGTTAGAGAGGGAGATATAATATATCATATTTTTGAAATTCGTTTCAGTCATTGGCAGCAGAGAACTGGAAAGAAAGGCGGCCAAAGGAAGTGTTGGCTTTGGGGATGACCAGTGCAATATACCTGCTGGAGCGTGTGCTACAGGTGGGTATTGCTATGGTGACCAGTGAGCTGAGATAAGGCGGGGCTTTACCTAGCAAAGACTTATAGATGACCTGGAGCCAGTGGGTTTGGCGACGGATATGTAGTGAGTGCCAGCCAACGAGAGCGTACAGGTCGCAGTGATGGGTAGTTCATATATTGTTTCAGATGAAGAAGTATATGTTGGACACAACACCAGTTGTGCTGGGATGAGGACTGAGACACAAAGAGCTGAAGCTATGATTAATGTGCAGACTTATATGGTGTTCATGTGGATGATGGTTATTGCCCGCGTTGGGATCACACATTGTCTACGATGTCTGTGTCACTCTGCATTATTATTAACGTGACATGTCAATTTGGAGTCGTATTCTTTAATCCAAGACTGATGGTTTATCTGGAATCATTTATCCAAGGCAGTCCCTTTTTTCTTCTAATAACATCAAAAAAGGCAATTCTGTTATTTATTTTGAGGAATAAAACGCATACTATTCGAAAATCTCAATTAGTGAAAGACTATAATCATAGAGGTTTACAGGCTATTGATTTTGAGTCGTTAGTAGGTATTTTAACATTTAATGGTTGACATTATGTCTGTCTAATCCTACCTCTATGTGGCATCATATCCCTAATAATCTGTTTAATAAACTTGGTGGACTTGAATTCCTAATGAAATTTGTTAGACAACACTGGAGAGTTTCTGTCGTTTGATGAGTTCATTGGTAAATTTCAAGTTAATATTGACCATATATTGAATATTCATATATTCTATATGAAGGTTTGCAAAGCAATTCCACTTCCTTTACTTGGACTTATTTAAGAACACTTTGTTATATTATGAGGTTGTTCCCACTTTTCCAAGTTTACCAATTCATTACTTTTGTATAAAAATTTCAACAATAAGTGGGTAGGATTGACAGTTAATTAAGTCATATTTTGCTATGGAAGTGATCAACCCATACTATGGTCAAAAGCGACTACCTTTTATTTTAATTGTCCAGTTATCCCAAAAGTTAAAGAAACATTTTTTTTATATTTTCTTCCATTTACCCTGTTAATGATTTCTTGCACAAAAGGTTCAATTTTGACACAACTGCTTGTGTTTTTGCTCATTCAGAATCTATAGAGCATTTATTTATTTTTAATGTCGCCATTCTAGTAAACTATGGATTGAAATTCAGCATTGTATAAAATCTCCTAAATTTCCTATGTTTACCTTTCGATGATGTTAAATGGCATTATGCTTATCCTTGTAATTCTGATCATAACTATTTATTAACATTGCTATTCTCCAAATATTATATCCACTAATGTAAATGGGTGGGAAAATACCTTATTTTGTTTATTTTTTTAATTGAACTGTTACAATTTTATAAAACCCTCAAACTTGTGAAACTTAAAAAGTTGGAATTATTAGAAGTCATGTCTGAATGTCTGTTAATGTCTCATTGCCTTGTCCTGAATTATTCGTATTATTTTTTGGAGGGTGGGAGTTCTGGGGGGGGGGGGGGGTCGCCTGGTGTCTTGTACATTTATTTTTTCATTGTATACACAGGAATCTCACTGTATTCATGTGTAATATTGGTATTATTGTTGCAATAAAAAATACATTATTTCATATTTTTCTATAACACGTTTTTATTTACTCTGTGGTAGTTTTATTTAGAGGCCAGAAACAGAGAAATCTGCCGATTTTTCTTAACTTCTTAAAGCATTGTTGGTTAAGAGCTTGTAAGTAAACATTTCACTGTAAGGTGAAACACCTGTTGTATTCGGCGCATGTGACAAATAAAATGTGATTTGATTTGATTGGTACTTAGCACAGTAGGAGGCCGTTCCTTCTCTTGCTAGAACAAAATACATACATGCTGCGTACAGTCCTGGTACCGACAAACCCGCTATAATCCATCCCCTTTTCATCAGAATTGTTCCAACTAAAACAATAAAGCTGCATCATAAATATTTTTTCCAGTGCAAGTCTTTATATCTAGCTAAGAAGTGTTGTGCTTGAAGAAGGATTTTTTTGTTAGGTTGGATAATGTGCACTAGCTCATTAGTTAGAAAGCTGACGTTAGCTTGCTAACTGAGCAAGGCCGTCACACACACTTATGAAACGAGTGGGGTGGTAAATGCAACACAATGCACAACACTAAATGCACAACACTAAAGATGAAGACCATTTAATTCACTCTCCACTATTCTATACTGCCAGTGTGCTTGCTAGTTAATGTTAACATCGCCATTTGCCAGTAGGACAAATTACTCTCTGCAGCTTACATGCAGCTGCTTCATTCAAAAACGAGTCAATTGTGATTTAATTATGTTGCTAGCTACTTAACTAACACTAGCAACAACATTAGTGCAGCTCGCTAGCTATCTACAGCAGGCGCAAGGCAAACAAGATACTACCTACCACCTTATGGTCTGGAATATTTTGACTATTGGCTCAGTGGTGGATATTTTCTATGTGAACAACAAAGTTAACTGGCAACACTGGGAAGAGGTGCTAAGTACCTTTCAGCAGTCAGTATCCTTGGTGTGTCTGAGCCCTTGTTATTAGTTTGAATTACAAAATTCAAGAGTACAACAGAAAGCTCAGCCATACAAAGTTTTCGCTCTAGCCATCTGTGCTTTAGTGAATATCACACAGAACTGTACAGCTGCTGTTATTCTGATATCCTGAATTGCTACAGAACAGGTATTGTTTCACTTTTAAAATATATTTTCTTTATCCTCATCATTCTAACTTTGTATATTTATAAAGTCCCATTTGTGATTAGAAACCTGGGATTCTCCTCTGGAATGGCTTCTAAAATGTACTTTCACATTAATGTAGTGTAGGTAGGCTTATGTGATTGTAGCCTACGTATTGTTTACATTAACACTAACTTTGAGACTTGAGTTGTTACACATTCTTTATTTCAGCACAAGAAAATCAAAACAACAGAAATCAGCAGTAAAAAACATGTAGAAAAGGGATGAAGAGTGGTGCATCGAGGGTGTGGGGTTTTTTGTTTCACAGTCTTCTCCCAGGAGAAGAGTTTGGATGTGAAATGGAGAGACAAAGGAGAGGTGGAACCGTGGAAGAGGATTCGACGAGGGATGAAGGAGGAGGAGGGGGGGATCAGTGAAGAAACACTTTATGCCTCGGTACATTCACCTTCAATACAGAGGGAGAAAAGAGTGAGCAGATTATTTCTACTGAAGCACACGCGATTGTCGTAATATTGTATATACAGTAAGTATATCTGTGTGATCTTGCATGTATGCGTGTGTAATGTCATACCATTCTTGGGCAGGAAAGCGATGTTGTCAGAGATGATTCCTGTATCCAGAGAGAACTGCATGAACTTCTGCCGCAGCGCTGTGCTCACCTCTGGAGTGCGACCTGCAACCACACCAAGTTAACACCAACAGGTTAACACAACACAACACCAACAGGTTAACACAACACAACACCACCAGGTTAATACAACACCACCAGGTTAACACAATCAATCATATTTATAAAGCCCTTTTTACATGAGCCAATGTCAAAGTGCTATACAGAAACCTAGCATAAAACCCCAAACAGCAAGCAATGCAGATGTAGAAGCACAACATCACCAAGTAAACACATGACCAGTCTAAAAAAAACGCAGACCAAAGAACTGTGATTAATTACACACACACACACACACACACACAAAACATGAACATCTTTAAAAGCTTCAATTAATTTCAGAAATGTAGACAGACAGACTTACTGTAGAGCTTGTTGAGCACCTCAGGTACTCCGTCTTTGGTCTTGATGGTGTGGATCAAAGCAAAGTCATCATACTGGACAGCCACCACACGCATGTCATTTTCATTGTTCCAACCTGAGAGGGAGAAGGGGAGAGAAGTTAGGGAGGTGGACTTATGTTGACTGTGTGTGTGCGTGCACATACTCACGCTGGCTGGTGAAGGTGAAGCGGCCTGGGATGTCAGTCTTCTTGGCCAGATGTGTCATCCTCCAGCAAGTACCATCAGCGCTGAGAGAGAAAGAGCAGAGTCAATGTGACACAAGTTCTATGGACACAAACACACACCGACGCACACAATGTGCTCTCTCACACACTGACTTCAGGTTGGTGTAGGTGAGGTCTAGGTCTCCTCTGGCGGTGGGCAGCATCACAGAAGTGCCCATCTTCATGTCAGCCTTATGGCTCACAAACCATTGGGCGTTGGTGGCAAAGCCCACAATCCACCACCTACCAGCCATCTGGGGAGCGTGAGAACGATATAGTTAGAAACAGAATAAGAACGACGTATCATTCATTCTCACAATTCAAATTGATTCCATAGTCATTGCAGATTACACTGTGTCCTCTGCTCGACTCTGACCCCATTAAACCTCAGAATCTCTTGTATACCTTTCCTCTCAGCTTTTTGCCTGTGCTTTCTCTATCTCATTTGTTCTCTCAGTGTGTTTCTTTCTGTTGACCTCTCTCTCTCTCTTACCTTCTCCAGGTTGAAGTCTTTCTGGGGCATGACATCGACGCAGGCGACCAGCGCAGCGCACAGCAGAACTCCCATCATCCTCAGCATCATGGTTACAGATCGGTGTGTGCGACTGCTCAACTCTCCAGGGTGTGTGAGGAGAGTGAATGTCCTTATATCCTCCAGCTTGTACCACCCCTCCTCTACTCCTCCCCTCTCCTAACCCCTTGGCTCCAGTAGTTAGTCCCACCCCTCTCCATCCCACAAAGATATGTAAATGTCACTCTTACACAACTGCACATGGAGGAGGGGGGGGGTCTACACTGTAAGCAGAATGATTTATCCCTCTCCTCTCCTCCTCTCACAATGATAGGACTATTTATTCAGACAACTCTTATTCCTGATCACTACAACTTCCGCCATGAAATGCATATGTCAGCATAAAGACACACGAGTATGTACACACATGCACAAATATGCATGCACTGACACAGACACAGTGTCCTCAGAGTGAGCCGGTAAAGCAGTCCTCATGACCGCGAGGGCTGCATGCTTGTGAGTTGTAAAACTAGTAAGTAAATGTAACAGTTTGCAGGACAGAGCATGACTTTAGACCTCTGTGAACCCATGTTGGGGTTTGGGGTGAATTCCTCCTAAAGTATGCATACTGTTGAGGTCTGAAAGATAACTTTGAGGGATACATAATGGCCCTGAACTCTCTTTGTTCTGAAGGAGGCAGGCAGAGTCTTGTAGGCAGGGAGTTGGTTACATAATACACACACGTGCACACAGCCTCTCTCTGGGATGTTTAGGATGGGGGCTAGGAGTTTGCAGACCCCCGTTTTGTAACTAAACCCCCTGGCCCCTCTAGGCTACATCTGGGACTCATTATCATGCGAGAGAACCCACTAAGTAGGCCTATCCAGAGAGGAGATTCAGTAGTGAGTACAAAAAACACGCACACATAAGCAATTCAATCATTTTAATATGCCATGTATTGCTGAGCAGTCAGAATACAGGCTCTTGAAATCTTCCTCAACATATTGGCACGCAGTCTGGGAAGGAGAGATGAAACAAGCTCAGACATAAACTCAAACTATACGAAGTAAATTAAGTTTGACAAAAATAAACATGCCCATTTATTTATGCAAATCTGTTTCTATACTATAGATTTGCAGACGCGTTTTCAAAATGAGGTAAGAGTTAGGTAAACTTGTTAACGCAATTTATCTAACTGACCGTTGTGCAAGTACATCCACACATGCCCTGCGAAGGAGTAAACGTGATGTTTTTTTTCAAAGTTAAAGGGGGTTGGATGCCATTCCACCAATCTGAATCTGTCGAATCCCAAATCCCCCCTTCCCTTTGCCTCTCTCCATTTGCTCCGAGCCTACCAAAGATGAGGGAGTGAAAATCATAGAGGGTGTATGGGCTAATTAGGCTTCAGCCTTCAGAGCAAAGTGCTGTCCCGACATGCACTGTAAACGCCTGTTTGGAGTTTGCCAATTTAAAGGCCCAGTGCAGTCAAAAACGTGATTACCTGTGTTTTTCATATACAATATATTTTGATTTGTTTAACACGTTTTTGGTTACTACATGATTCCATATGTGTTATTTCATAGTTTTGATGTCTTCACTATTATTCTACAATGTAGAAAATAGTAAAAATAAAGAAAAACCCTTGAATGAGTAGATGTGTCCAAACCTTTGGCTGGTACTGTATATTTCCACACTATGTTGTAATAATACTGTGAAATTGTGATAATGCCCTTTTAGTACAAGAGCAGTTTGAAAAGACGGCCTGAAATTTCAGCCAGTTTTGGTAGAATAGAGTTTTGGCCTGCATGGTGACATCACCATTATTTAATAGACCAAGAAAGAAAGAACCTCTGCCAATAACAGCTAGTTTTCAGTTCTCCCCTGCCCACTCAGACCACTCCCAGACAGTCCTAGCAAAAGTCTTGCTTGAGAAATTGCACTTAGCTAAGAATATATTTTTGTTTGTTTTCAATTAAAATGGTACAAAAATAATCACAGTAAGGTACTTAATTTTTACCAGTCAATTATTTGATATTGAGATAAAAACGGCTGCATTGGACCTTTAATACAAAAGAATGGCGCTGCACGCCTAATTATATGCCACGTGTATTTGTTTATGTCTGATTTCGAGACTTGACGCATGTACATGCAATAACTCCTAAATAAAATATTTTTCTTTACATCTTGTAAAACGACTGGTTGGATTTGTTCATTTAATTTCATGCTTGTTTTATTATTTAAACATCATTACATCATTCAAGTCATAAGTATCTTCCGAAGATGATTGGTTTATTGATCACTTTGCCACTCTCTGGAAGTCACACGGAGTTTTATCACCAACGCGTGACAACGGAGGGCCCTCCGAGCTTGTTGGTAGGGGCTAGGGGGTGGTTTAGGATTCTCGTTTCATTTAAAACATTTATTTAACTAGGCAAGTCAGTTAAGAACAAATTATTATTTACAATGACGGCCTAACCCGGCCAAACCCTAACCCAACGACACTGGGTCAATTGTGCGCAGCCCTATGGGACTCCCAATCACAGTCGGTTGTGATACAGCCTGGAATCGAATCAGGGTCTGTAGTGACGCCTCTAGCACTGAGATGGAGTGCCTTAGAATGCTGCGCCCCTCGGGAGCCCAAAAGAAAGAGAAGTCACCTCATCCAGCTGGTTCTTGTCCTTCTACAACAGATGATTCTGAAGCGTCTACATTTATATTGATGTAGTCTATATTTGGACAATTCCTTTATTTTGCCATTTTAGGTCCACGATGCCCCACATCAATGGTTTAACAAATGTTTGAAATGGTATACTCACTGATCACATGGTCCTTATCCACAGACTCGCAGTGACCTGTACAGTTTGGAAACAATTTCCTTTTAAGTATGTATGCAGACTGTGGTAGAGATGTAGTTATGGCAGGCTGTGTGTGTGAGTTATGATAGAGAAGTTCCTACTGTAGTTGGGGAAGGCAAACACATAGGCCAATCCCAGACCCTTTTTCTCAGCCAGGTCCTCAAACTTATCCAAGATGGCTTCTGAAAGGGTATCCTTGGATCTGCCTGTAGAGAAAACACAACAGCCTCCTTGAAACATTCTCAGTGACTTCAACATTAATGTTTCTGTAATGGTTTACTGAATGTGGTTTGGTGAACCATATCTCCCAGAAGTAATGCCTAGGCTTTAGCTCTGCTAGCTAACAGAGTCTTGTCGTGCTCAGAAGACCTGGCTTCAAACCGATATATTGTCCCATACTGTTGGCTTGCAGCATGTTGTTAGTACAGGGTATCAATCAGGTTGGCAGCATACAAGCCGCAGACTGACCGTAGAGCTTCATGGTGAGCTGTCCCTGTTTCTGGTAGTAAAACACAGCGTAGGAGCTATAGTCTGACTCTCCAATCACTATATCAGTGTTCAGCAACGGTCTACTACCTACATGGAAAACAATAATAGTTAACAATAATAATACAGTAATATCAATAACTTTGACACAAGATCAAATTTGCACCTCATTCCAAACTAATGAAATTTGAATATGAACATGAATTCTCCTCCGGTGTTCCTTTGAAACACACATAGTAAATATATCACAGTGATTATTCCCAGACTATAACGTGTGATTTGCATACTTTGAATGAAAAGCCAATCAGTTTAGAGCAGTGGAATGTTGGGGACACGGGGTTCCAGCTGCAATTTTAAAGAGACAAAGCAGTGCTCTCAGAGATATAGCTGGAGGAGACTGCCGGGTGGAGGAGGAGACGGCCGGGTGGAGGAGGAGACGGCCGGGTGGAGGAGGAGACGGCCGGGTGGAGGAGGAGACGGCCGGGTGGAGGAGGAGAAGGCCGGGTGGAGGAGGAGACGGCCGGGTGGAGAAGGGTGTCTATAGCCAGTTAACAGGGCTGTAAGGCATGTCTCTGTGCGTGACAGGACTCTTACCATTGAGTACAAGGCGTCCTGGGGTGGGGGTGATGGTGTACGCCTGCAGGATCTCCCAACACTGGTGGTTACTGTGGAGGGAGAGGACAAAAAAAGAAAAAGTTAGACAGATCAGCGGAGTTATTTATTCAGGTAGCTTTAACATTGCATAAGACTGTTTGTGTGCGTGTGTGTTTGTGGGTATGTGTGTGTGTGGGTGTGGGGGGGGGGGGGGGGTTGCACGTGTGTGCATGTCTGTGTGCATGCAAGCATGCGTGAGAGAACTTGCAACCATTTTGCAACTTGCACAACCAACTATTTCCTCTGGTTCAGCCAGATTAATTATATAACCAGTCAAAACAGGCAAACATGTTCAGTTCCCCAGTACAGGATCAATGTCTATAGAGCCAAGACTGTCTTTTTCAGGTAAGAAGTGTTGTGGAGTGGTGTAGTTTACTGTGTTTACTGACACTTTGAGTAAGGTTGACTTGACATAAGAGACAGAGAGAAAAGGAGAGAGAGAAAGCTGAGAGAGAATGTGAAGAGATAGAGGTAGATAGCGAGAGAGAGTGCTCTCTGGTGGTAGACTTGGGTACTCTCTGAAAGAAAGGACTTGAGCAAAAGGAAGGAAGAGCTTTAAAGAGGGTGCAGAGAGAGAGAGAGAAACAAAGAAAGAAAGAGGTCTGGAAAAAGAGAGAAATGGAAAGAGAGTGAGAGAGCGAGCGACAGAAGCAGAATTCTGCAAAAATATACTTTGTATATTTCAAGCAGAGCAGAATGAGGACTATACCGGCTAGTTATCAAAATCCAGGAAATAGTTGTTAAATTCTACAACCACCTAAAAGGAAGCGATGCATACACACTCAGGCTCTGTTCACAAATACAAACAGACCCCACAGAGCCCCAGGACAGCAACACAATTAGACCAAACCAAATAATGAGAAAGCAAAAAGCTAACAATGACACTGGAAAGAATCAACAAAAAAACAGAGCAAACTGGAACGCTATCTGGCCCTTAACAGAGAGTACATAGTGGCAGAATATCTGACCACCGTGACACCCAAAACAAAGAAAATCCTTGACTATGTACAGACTCAGTGAGCATAGCCTTGTTATTGAGAGAGGTCACCACAGGCAGACCTGGCTCTCAACAGAAGACAGGATATGTGACCACTGTCCACAAAATGAGTTGCAAACTGAGCTGCTCTTCCTAACCTCCTGACAAATGTTTGACCACATTAGAGAAACACATTTTCCACAGATCACACAGACCCACAAAGAATTTGAAAACAAATCAAATATTGATAAACTCCCATAGCTGTTAGGCAAAATATTGCAATGTGCAATCACTGTAGCTTGATTTGTGGCCCGTTGCCATGAGAAAAGGGCAACCAGTGGAGAACAAACAACATTGTAAATACAACCTATATTTATCTGTCTATTTATCTTCCCCCACTATTCGTACTAGAACTACTTTCACATTGCTAAAACAATTTACATAGCTGATAATATAACACTTGAAATAACACTGAGTGTAACTCACAGACGTGTGGTAGTGCTAACAGAGAGAGGAGTGTAACTCACAGACGTGTGGTAGTGCTAACAGAGAGAGCAGTGTAACTCACAGACGTGTGGTAGTGCTAACAGAGAGAGCAGTGTAACTCACAGACGTGTGGTAGTGCTAACAGAGAGAGGAGTGTAACTCAGAGACGTGTGGTAGTGCTAACAGAGAGAGGAGTGTAACTCACAGACGTGTGGTAGTGCTAACAGAGAGAGCAGTGTAACTCACAGACGTGTGGTAGTGCTAACAGAGAGAGCAGTGTAACTCACAGACGTGTGGTAGTGCTAACAGAGAGAGCAGTGTAACTCACGGACGTGTGGTAGTGCTAACAGAGAGAGCAGTGTAACTCACAGACGTGTGGTAGTGCTAACAGAGAGAGGAGTGTAACTCACGGACGTGTGGTAGTGCTAACAGAGAGAGCAGTGTAACTCACAGACGTGTGGTAGTGCTAACAGAGAGAGGAGTGTAACTCACGGACGTGTGGTAGTGCTAACAGAGAGAGGAGTGTAACTCACAGACGTGTGGTAGTGCTAACAGAGAAAGGAGTGTAACTCACGGACGTGTGGTAGTGCTAACAGAGAGAGGAGTGTAACTCACAGACGTGTGGTAGTGCTAACAGAGAGAGGAGTGTAACTCACAGACGTGTGGTAGTGCTAACAGAGAGAGGAGTGTAACTCACAGACGTGTGGTAGTGCTAACAGAGAAAGCAGTGTAACTCACAGACGTGTGGTAGTGCTAACAGAGAGAGGAGTGTAACTCACAGACGTGTGGTAGTGCTAACAGAGAGAGGAGTGTAACTCACAGACGTGTGGTAGTGCTAACAGAGAGAGGAGTGTAACTCACAGACGTGTGGTAGTGCTAACAGAGAGAGGAGTGTAACTCACAGACGTGTGGTAGTGCTAACAGAGAGAGGAGTGTAACTCACAGACGTGTGGTAGTGCTAACAGAGAGAGGAGTGTAACTCACAGACGTGTGGTAGTGCTAACAGAGAGAGCAGTGTAACTCACAGACGTGTGGTAGTGCTAACAGAGAGAGCAGTGTAACTCACAGACGTGTGGTAGTGCTAACAGAGAGAGCAGTGTAACTCACAGACGTGTGGTAGTGCTAACAGAGAGAGCAGTGTAACTCACAGACGTGTGGTAGTGCTAACAGAGAGAGGAGTGTAACTCACAGACGTGTGGTAGTGCTAACAGAGAGAGGAGTGTAACTCACAGACGTGTGGTAGTGCTAACAGAGAGAGCAGTGTAACTCACAGACGTGTGGTAGTGCTAACAGAGAGAGCAGTGTAACTCACAGACGTGTGGTAGTGCTAGCAGAGAGAGGAGTGTAACTCACAGACGTGTGGTAGTGCTAACAGAGAGAGCAGTGTAACTCACAGACGTGTGGTAGTGCTAACAGAGAGAGGAGTGTAACTCACAGACGTGTGGTAGTGCTAACAGAGAGAGCGGTGTCTGGGAAGGAGGGGGGCGTCAGGGTCATCACAGTAGCCTCCACCTTCAGACCGTTCTTCATCAGGAAGTTACACTTAGACGCTGCGTTGACCAGGTACCACGGCCCTCCCATCTACAACACACACACACACACACACACACACACACACACACACACACACACACACACACACACACACACACACACACACACACACACACACACACACACACACACACACACACACACACACACACACACACGATACAGCAGGGTTTCAACATTGACAACGTCAAGGCACGTCCGCCACTGGCTGTGTTTGTGCTGTAGTTGTGAGATCATGTTTGCACACACACACAAACACACACACATACAAACACACTCTTGTACCTACCTGTTGTATGTCAATGTTCTGAGCTGGGAGGGTTTCGTCAATGGGGTTCACCTTGGGCTTCTTGGGGAGTCTCCTCTGGGGTCGTGGTCGGCTCTTTGCTCCCCCAATCGCCTCCGCCAACCCCCATAGACACACATACACCACCATTAGCATGGTAACACACTGCCACACCCTGGTCATCTTAGCACTGTCCCCAAAACACTCCCAACACCGCTCTCTGCTTCTTCCTTCTGCTGTGTCTGTCCCACAAGGTGGTTATCACGATGCTAGTGTAATCTGATTGGTTCTGCCTGGATCCTTGCTAAATGATTATGTCTAGTGTAATACCAGAACTGAGGAAAAAAATGACCCACTCCTCCCTCGATTTATCTTTCCCTCTGTCTTGTGTCCGACCTTCACTTTCTCTGTGCTGCCTCTTTCTGGACAAATGTTGACACACACACGCACACACACAGAGGGGGTGATGACCTCTTGTTGTGTTTATCATTAACAGCCCTTTACTGGCAGTGGGCTGGACTTACCAGTCAGTGCAGTGTATGCTTCTGACAGAGAGGGGGCGATGTTGATATCATTGTTGTAACTACAGTGCATTCAGGTATTAAGACTCCTTGACCTATTCTAAAATGGATGAAAAAAAAATATTCTCATCAATCTACACACAATACCCCATAATGACGATGCAAAAACAATTTCGTATAAATTTTTGCAAATATATTTAAAAGAAAACTCAAATATCACATTTACATAAGTATTCAGACCCTTTACTCAGTACTTTGTTGAAGTACCTTTGGCTCTCGAGTCTTCTTGGGCATGACGTTACAAGCTTGGCACACCTGTATTTGGGGCGTTTCTCCCATTCTTCTCTGAAGATCCTCGCAAGCTCTGTCAGGTTGGATGGGGAGCATCGCTGCATAGCTATTTTCAAGTCTCTCCAGAGATGTTTGATCGGGTTCAAGTCCGGGCTCTGGCTGGGCCACTCAAGGACATTAAGAGACTTGTCCCGAAGCCACTCCTGTGTTGTCTTGGCAGTGTGCTTAGGGCCGTTGTCCTGTTGGAAGGTGAACCATCTAGTGATAATTTCATTACTGAGAGAGACTTGGACAATTATTCAAACAATCATCGATTAATTATTGCAATAATGAAACCGTCGACCGCAAAAGTTGTGAAGCTAGGAGCTTCCCTAATAATGAAACACAGATCTTATATAGGACACGAAGAATGCTTAGTTCATCCCTCTGAAGCAGATCAAAGAGCATCATAAGCCACTTTGGGTTCATCCTGTCGTTAACAACACATGGTGTTGTTCTAACCCCCAACCCTGGCTTAATTTACCTGATGCCACCTCTAGTAAAACACATTTCCTCAACACACAGACTAGTTTCTGCAGGAAGCTAGAGTGGACACCATAAAAACTCAGCATTAGCAGGCCAGTCTTACTCTTAGTTAAATATATAATTGTTTACTATTAATATCAAACAAATCAGGTAAGTATGTAATTGTCCCCTGACAACCTTCACCCTAGTCTGAGGTCCTGAGTGCTCTGGAACAAGTTTTCATCAAGGACCTCTCTGAACTTTGCTCCGTTCATCTTTGCCTCGATCCTGACTAGTCTCCCAGCCCCCTGCCGCTGAAAACATCCCCACAGCATGATGCTGCCACCACCATGCTTCACCATAGGGATGGTGCCAGGTTTCCTCCAGATGTGACGTTTGGCATTCAGGCCAAAGAGTTCAATTATGATTTCATCAGATCCGAGAATCTTGTTTGAGCTCTGCGGACAATTCCTTCGACCTCATGGCTTAGTTTTTGCTCTGACATGCACTGTCAACTGTGGGACCTTATATAGACAGGTGTGTGTCTTTCCAAATCATTTCCAATCAATTGAATTTACCACAGGTGGACTCCAATCAAGTTGTAGAAATATCTCAAGGATAATCAATGGAAATAGGATGCACCTGAGCTCAATTTAGAGTCTCACAGCAAAGGGTCTGAATACTTATGTAAATAAGGTATTTATGTTTTACATTTTTAATACATTTGCCATTATGGGATATTGTGTGTAGATTGATGAGGAAATGTTTTTATTGATACATTTTAGAATAAGGCTGTAACGTAACAAAATGTGTAAAAGGGGAAGGGATCTGAATACTTTCCGAATGCACTTTATACTGTATTTTACAACTGATTTCTCTTTTTAAACCAACACAAAAACACACTAGACTATTTTGTCAACTGAACACAATAGAACACTTTCCAAACACACAAGAAAAAATACAAATTTTATTGACAGAATATGCTCCATGTTGAAGGGTTCATATGACAGTAGGTTCTACCACAGACACAGACTAACTGTACACAAGAGCAGACACTAAGGGCTCGATTCAATGAGCGGTCAAAAATACTCCTTACCTATCAGTTAGAAGCAGTTAAAATTAAGTTTTCCTGTGTTTTGTATCATATTGTACAACAGCTGATGAAACTAACACTGTAAAAATTGTTGCTAGAGAAATTGATTTTGCTAAAAAGCAATTTTTGTGTCTTTTGGACCATTTTAACGGAAAACTATTACAGTAAGGTACTTCATTTTGACCCAGAAATGATTTGATATTGAGATAAAAACCACTGCATTAGGCCTTTAACTCTCAGAGCGACCCAGTGACTATGATTGAAGACCCTTTAATATAATGGACAGACATAAAACTGTGACCATATGAAACACATGATCCCCTTTACCCCCTTACCCCTATAACATACCGTAGTTTGGGCTAGGGTTAGGCTGGGAACAGATGTAAATACAGTCAGGTAAATATTACAGGTTCATCTATGATCAATTACAGAAAGATACAGACATAGAAAACAGTATTCCTGATGCCGAGGTCAGGAAATCAGGAAAATTCCATCTATGGTCAGTGTTAGGGATCCAGGTGTCAGTTCTGTTGTGTTTTACTGGACCTTGGGTTTGTGTTCTCTGGGTTTGAAGGTTTGCTCTGGTCAGGCCTAGGTGGTTTTAGACGGTTCTAAGTGGTCCTAAGGGCTCCACTAGTCTTCGGGTGTGAGATCTCTCGGTCTGAAGTTAAGAGACTGGCTGTTGATGCAGAACCTCTGTCCTGTGGGGTCTGGTCCATCTTCAAACACATGACCCAGATGGGCATCACACTGTAGCACACACACACACACACACACACACACACACACACACACACACACACACACACACACTGCAGGGTAAAAATAATACAGTAGAGGAGACAGAACACACACCACACCAACACATCTCTCTGCATTATTACCCAGAATGCAACTCACATGTTTACAGAGGACCTCTGTCTCGGCACTACCCATGGTGTTGTCAGGGCGACGGATGATGGATGCATGGCTCTCATCGCGCTCCCACGTCCCATGAGCTTCTTTGAACGCTGGCCAGCCTGTCCCAGAGTCATATTTTGCCTCTGAACTACAGAGAGAAAGAGAGAGACAGAGACAGAGAAAAAGAGAGAGAGACAGAGAGACACAGAGAGAGACAGAGTGAGAGACAGAGACAGAGAGACAGAGACACAGAGAGAGAGGTCTAGTAAGAGGTTTAGTCTAAACGCTCATATTCGGGTTAAATTAAGATGTTAGGGGTTAGAGTGAATTCGGGTTAGAGTGAAGTCAGGTGAGGTGTTAGGGAGGTATAGGGGGTTTAGATGGTTACCTGAGTCAGGTGTTAGGGAGGTATAAGGGGGTTAGATGGTTACCTGAAGAGGGGAGTATCGCAGCACACACAGTGGTACATTCCCACCTCACTATGGTTCAGATAGAGACCGCTGAAGGGCTGAGGACACAAATACACACACCTGGTTAACACACAGTAAACACACTATATGTTGTCTTTCTTGTCATTATTGAAGCTTTCAGATCAGTGCAAATGAAGGATTCAGCCCATATGTCATTCTTTAATCAACTGCTCTTATCTTTCACTCTGAGGAAGATTATAAACAAAGAACAAAGTCCATACAAAACTGCACACTGAACCCACTGACATTTATAAAGGAATGCCAGTCAATGGTCACTGAGGCTGAGGACAGGCAAAGTGTGTGTGCATGTGTGCTGTGTGTGACTCACCATCTCTGTCCCCTTTTCCCTCGTGACCACATACTGTTCAGGGGTAAGTTTTTTCTGCCAGTCTGTCGTCTCATCATAACGAGTCAGAGATCCCGAGCCTGTAAAG
Source organism: Salmo salar (assembly GCF_965601325.2). Taxonomy (NCBI): domain Eukaryota; kingdom Metazoa; phylum Chordata; class Actinopteri; order Salmoniformes; family Salmonidae; genus Salmo; species Salmo salar. Next base: position 8,681,390 of record NC_138309.1, read on the forward strand.
CACACACTGATAAGCAAAATGTGTTGAGCGTTTTGTTGCATTTTGTTTATTTGTCGTCATTGAAAAAAAAGATCCATTTCTTTGTGCTTTTCATTTCGCCACTTTAGCCTAATTAGATTTGAGCACAATGGATTTCTGCTCTTTGGAGCAAATGTGACCCCCAGGAAAAATGTGACAGTAAGCATGTGACAGATGGCTGTCTGGCAACTTCCACTGGTCTTTTCTGCATCAACCTATTACATAACATGACAAAAATACTTGTTCATTTCTTTAAAATTATAGATACACTATGACCTAGTTTTCTTAAAATGGTATCTAATAAACTTGTGTTGAAATTCAACTTCATTTTAATAAACTTAATTTTAACTGATAGACAAAGTATCCTATCCAGATGCAAGCTATGTAATTACATTCTATAAAGCCTTATTCGATTCTAACAGAATAGCTCAAACCTGAACTAGTGGAGACAGGACGGATGAAAGCAGAAACCCTGGTCTTGGGCAATAAGACGGACTTGGCAGCCACTCTCTGAGAGATGACGAGCGAAAGTCGGACGATAGAACGAGACATGTTCCCTCCTGCAGTATTTGGCTGTGCGCTACAGTCCTCCGTGCAGAAAGTGGTCTGTATCGAAGTCAAGTGCAGCCGTTTGCGTTTGCGCTGCTCTGACCTAATCTGCGTTGATCGAGGACTTTCAACGCTCCAGCGAGTTCGTGCCGGTCCCTGCCTGACGGTTTCCTTCCCTAGCCCGCCCTGCTGTCCAGTATTCGGTAGGCTACTGGGAAGACCCGGTCACAAACTAGATATATTCTATAGGTCAGAGTTGATAAGGAAGATAACAGTGACAGTGGACTATTCCTTCTTTTGTTGTTGGGCTGGATGGTTAAAATACTGTATTTCCCAACCTATCCTATAAAAAATAATCCAATATATATACAGTATCAAAAGTTTCGACACAGCTACTCATTCAAGGGTTTTTCATTATGTTTTACTATTTTCTACATTGTAGAATAATAGTGAAGACATCACAACTATGAAATAACACATATGGAATCATGTAGTAACCAAAAAAGTGTTAAACAAATCAAAATATATTTTATATTTGAGATTCTTCAAAGTAGTCACCCTTTGCCTTGATGACAGCTTTGAACACTCTTGGCATTCTCTTAACCAGCTTCACCTGGAATGCTTTTCAACAGTCTTGAAGGAGTTTGCACATATGCTGAGCACTTGTTGGCTGCTTTTCCTTCACTCTGTGGTCCAACTCATCCCAAACCACCTTAATTTGGTTGAGGTCGGGTGATTAGGGAGGCCAGGTTATCTGATGCAGCACTCCACCACTCTCCTTCTTGGTCAAATAGCCCTTACACAGCCTGGAGGTGTGTTTTGGGTCATTGTCCTGTTGAAAAACAAATGATAGTCCCACTAAGCGCAAACCAGATGGGATGGCGTATTGCTGCAGAATGCTTTGGTAGCCATGCTGGTTAAGTGTACCTTGAATTCAAAATAAATAACTGACCGTGTCACAAGCAAAGCATCCAAACACCATCACACCTCCTCCTCCATGCTTCACAGTGGGAACCACACTTGCGGAGATCATCCGTTCACCTACTCTGCGTCTCACAAAGACAAGGCAATTGAAACCAAAAATCTCAAATCTCAGATTTTCACCGGTCTAATATCAATTGCTCGTTTTTCTTGGCCCAAGCAAGTCTCTTCTTATTATTGGTGTCCTTTAGTAGTGGTTTATTTGCAGCAATTTGACCATGAAGGCCTGATTCACACAGTCTCCTCTGAACAGTTGATGTTGAGAGGTGTCTGTTACTTGAACTCTGTGAAGCATTTATTTGGGCTGCAATCTGAGGTGCAGTTAACGCTTATGAATTTATCCTCTGCAGCAGAGGTAACTCTGGGTTTTCCTTTCCTGTGGTGGTCCTCATGAGAGACAGTTTTATCATAGCGCTTGATGGTTTTTGCAACTGCGTTTGAAACTTTAACAATTCTTGAAATTTTCCACATTGACTGACCTTCATGTCTTAAAGTAATGATGGACTGTCATTTCTCTTTTCTTATTTCAGCTGTTCTTGCCATAATATTTTTTATTTTATTTATGTCACCTTTATTTAACCAGGTAGGCTAGTTGAGAACAAGTTCTCATTTACAACTGCGACCTGGTCAAGATAAAGCAAAGCAGTTCGACACATACAACAACACAGAGTTACACATAGAATAAACAAACATACAGTCAACAATACAATAGAGAAAGTCTATCTACAGTGTGTGCAAATGAGGTAGGATAAGGGGGGTGAGGCAATAAATAGACCATATTGGCGAAATTATTACAGTATGGCAAATTAAACACTGGGGTGATAGATGTGCAGAAGATGAGTGTGCAAGTAGCAGTACTGGGGTGCAAAGGAGCAAAATAAATAACAATATGGTGATGAGGTAGTTGGATGGGCTATTTACAGATTGGCTATGTACATGTGCAGTGATCTGTGAGCTTCTCTGACAGATGGTGCTTAAAGCTAGTGAGGGAGATATGAGTCTCCAGCTTCAGTGATTTTTGCAGTTCGTTCCAGTCATTGGCAGCAGAGAACTGGAAGAAAAGGTGGCCGAATGAGGAATTGGCTTTGGGGGTGACCAGTGAAATATACCTGCTGGAGCGCGTGCTGCGGGTGGGTGCTGCTATGGTGACCATTGAGCTGAGATAAGGCGGGCTTTACCTAGCAACGACTTATAGATGACCTGGAGCCAGTGGGTTTGGCGACGGATATGAAGTGAGGGCCAGCCAACGAGACCATACAGGTCGCAGTGGTGGGTAGTATATGGGGCTTTGGTGACAAAACGGATGGCACTGTGATAGACTGCATCCAATTTGCTGAGTAGAGTGTTGGAGGCTATTTTGTAAATGACATTGCCGAAGTCAAGGATCGGTAGGATGGTCAGTTTTACAAAAGAAGAATAAGTTGAGAGCAGTGAGAAAATGAGTACCAGTCAGATGAGTCAATGTTTCTTGATATAATAATCATCATTTGGCAGCATGAGTGAAGGATGCTTTGTTGCGAAATAGGAAGCCGATTCAAGATTTGATTTTGGATTGGAGATGTGAGTCTGGAAGGAGAGTTTACAGTCTAACCAGACACCTAGGTATTTGTAGTTGTCCACATATTCTAAGTCCGAACCGTCCAGAGTAGTGATGTAGGACTGGTGGGTAGGTGTGGGCAGCGATCGGTTGAAGAGCATGCATTAAGTTTTACTTGCATTTAAGAGCAGTTGGAGGTCACGGAAGGAGAGTTGTATGGCATTGAAGCTCGTCTGGAGGTTAGTTAACACAGTGTCCAAAGAAGGGCCAGAAGTATACAGAATGGTGTCATCTGCGTAGAGGTGGATCAGAGAATCACCAGCATGTATACAGAGAAGAGAGTTGGCCCAAGGATTGAACCCTGTGGCACCCCCATAGAGACTGCCAGAGGTCCGGACAACAGGCCCTCCGATTTGACACACTGAACTCTGTCAGAGAAGTAGTTGGTGAAACAGGCAAGGCAGTCATTTGAGAAACCAAGGCTGTTGACTCTGCCGATAAGAATGTGGTGATTGACAGAGTCGAAAGCCTTGGCCAGGTCGATGAATACAGCTGCACAGTATTGTCTCTTATCGATGGCGGTTATGATATCGTTTAGGACCTTGAGCGTGGCTGACGTGCACCCTTGACCAGCTCGGAAACCAGATTGCATAGCGAGAAGGTACGGTGGGATTCGAAATGGTCGGTGATCTGTTTGTTAACTTGGCTTTCGAAGACCTTAGAAAGGCAGGGTAGGATAGATATAGGTCTGTAACAGTTTGGGTCTAGAGAGTCTCCCCCTTTTAAGAGGGGGATGACCGCGGCAGCTTTCCAATCTTTGGGGATCTCAGACGATACGAAAGAGAGGTTGAACAAGCTAGTAATAGGGGTTGCAACAATTTCGGCAGATCATTTTAGGAAGAGAGGGTCCAGATTGTCTAACCCTGCTGATTTGTAGGGGTCCAGGTTTTGCAGCTCTTTCAGAGTGGACTTAATCTTTTACCAAATAGGGCTATCTTCTGTATACCCCCTCTACCTTGTCACAAGACAACAGATTGGCTCAAATGCATTAAGAAGGAAAGAAATTCCACAAATTAACTTCTAACAAGGCACACTTGTTAATTGAAATGCATTCCAGGTATATATATATATATATAAGTCAACACATTAAATATTCTGTAGCAATTATGGAAATGATGAGAGTAATTGTCTGATTTTAAACAGAGAGTAATACCAGAGACTTTACTTTGAGGTGGGGGGGAGAAGCATTTCAAAAGAGTAATTCACATTTGATCCTTAAGACTACATGAAGATAGAAGCTAATGAATATATGTTTTAACACTTTTGAACTCAGTTGGAGTTGAAATAACAGATAAGCAGACAGCCCCAGCCTGCATAGAGGGACTGACTGGTTGATCTGGAACAGTCGCAGACCCAACCTTACACTATGGAACCATGCCAAAGGTGAATACGCAACATACACAATAATCCCAGTGTCTGTCTTGGGAACAGATATTTCAACACCGTCTGTGGTTTGTTGACAAGACATTACCCAACTTTACTAAGGTCAGACGCTGAGAATTATAAATCAATCAAGTCCATGTGATGTTGAATAATACTTGAATGACAACAGTGTCTTCTAGGTAAAACAACTTAGCACAAAGATAGAATGGGATAGCTGCACAGTCTAGTTTAGACAGTTGATAACAGCTTAGTTCAGACTGGTAAGGCATAGTCTGGTATTGTATAACCTGGGGTCGTGTGGTGCGTTGGTCCTGAGCAGCCTCCCAGGGTAGTGTATGAGGTCTATGGTCTATAACAAGGACGGGCAAATTTGATGGGGGTGGGGGACACAAAAAACGGAACTCAGCATGAGGGGCCGGAGTGGCTCGTGGGTCTGCATACGCACATCCATACACCCCGCTGAGACAGCTTCTACCCCAAGCCATAAGACTGCTAAATAGCAATACAACTGCTAAATAGCTAATTAAATTGTTACCCTGTCCATCTGCACTGACCCTATGAACACTCACAAGACTATACAGTATATAACACACGCTCACTCACAACACACACACGCATACCAACACATTGAGGGACCTCCCGAGTGGCGCAGTGGTCTAAGACAATAGCTGTACCACTAGAGATTCTGGGTTCGAGTCCAGGCTTTGTTGCAGCTGGCCGTGACCAGGAGACCCATGGGACAGTGCACAATTGGCCCAGCATTGTCCAGGTTAGGGGAGGGCTTGGCCGGCAGGGATGTCCTATCGCGCACTAGCGACTCCTGTGGAAGGCCGGGCGCAGGGCACGCTGACACGGTGGCCAGGTGTATGGTGTTTCCTCTGACACATTGGTGCGGCTGGCTAAAGGGTTAAGTGGGCATTGTGTCAAGAAGTAGTACGGCTTGTTTGGATTTTGTTTCGGAGGACGAACGGCTGTATTTTATTCCTATTTTTAATTGATATTACTTTTTAAATTCTGCATTGTAGGAAGTGCTCATAAGCAAGCATTCCAAGATAAAGTCTACACCTGTCGTATTCGGCACATGTGACAAATATAATTTGATTTGATTTTGTTGTGTCTTTCTGAGGCTCCATAGCTCCTGTCCCTGACTGGGCCTCTCTCTCAACCAGAGCAGGCCTGTTTAACATGCAGCAGCATCAGTCCTACATTCACTCCCCTCTCTCCTCTCCTCCAATACACTAACAAATAACAGAAGCACAGCGCCTACTGACCACTCTCTCACTACAGACAACCAGAACTCTACACACACCACATGAAAACAACAAGGTCTAGGTTACAGTAAAGCTAGAAATATTTGAATATTAAATATGAGACAAATGAATATGGAGCCACACAACATTTGGGTGAGAGGATACTGATTAGGGTTGAATATTTTCCCGGTATTTTACAAATGTTCCATCCAGAGAATAAATCATTTTTCTCCCGGGTAACCCGGTATTTCCTGCCAAAACAGGAAGTGTCATTCAAAAGCATTATAATTTTTTGATTAAAGCTTTGACTAGCATGATGAGCCATATATTAAATACATTTTATGAGCCCACATTAACGATATTTAATGAGCCCAAGCCCAAAAAAGCCCAAATGATTGTGCCGTTATCCAATACGTACACTATATGGCCAAAAACATGTGGACACCTGCTGTTCAAGTATCTCATTCCAAAATCATGTGCATTAATATGGAGTTGGTGCCCCCTTTGCTGCTATAACAGCCTCCACTCTTCTGTGAATGCTTTCCACTAGATGTTGGAACATTGCTAAGGGGACTTGCTTCCATTCGGCCACAAGAGCATAAGTGAAGTTGGGCACTTATGTTGGGCGATTAGGCCTGGCTTGCAGTTGGCGTTCCAATTCACCCCAAAGGTGTTCAAAGGGGTGGAGGTCAGGGCTTTGTGCAGGCCAGTCAAGTTCTTCCATACCAATCTCGACAAACCATTTCTGTATGGACCTCGCTTCACTGGTACTAAGGGGTCTAGCCCGAACCATGAAAAACAGCCCCAGACCATTATTCCTCCTCCACCAAACTTTACAGTTGGTACTATGCATTCGGACAGGTAGCGTTCTCCTGGCAACAGCCAAACCCAGATTTGTCCATCGGACTGCCAGATGGTGAAGCGTGATTCATCACTCCAGAGAATGCGTTTCCAGTGCTCCAGAGTCCAATGGCGGCGAGCTTTACGCCACTCCAGTTGACACTTGGCATTGCACATGTCGACCTTAGACTTGTGTGCGGCTGCTCGGCCATGGAAACCCATTTCATGAAGCTCCTGACGAACAGTTCTTGTGCTGATGTTGCTTCCAGAGGCAGTTTAGAACTTGAGTGTTGCAACCGAGGACAGACGATTTTTACACGCTACACGCTTCAGCACTCAGCAGTCTTGTTCTGTGAGCTTGTGTGGCCTACCACTTCATGGTTGAGCCATTGTTGCTCCTAGACGTTTCCACTTCACAATAACAGCACGTACTGTTGACCGGGGCAGCTCTAGAAGTTGAAAGTCACAGAGCTCTTCAGTAAGGCCATTCTACTGCCAAATTTTGTCTATGGATATTTCATGGCTGTGTGCTCAATTTAATATTTCGGTCAGTAACTGGTGAGGCTGAAATAGCCAAAATCCCTAATTTGTCCACATACTTTTGTCCATTTGGTGAATATGATATAGGCTACTGCACATTACCCACAACATAAAAATAATAAAGGCCATAGACGTAGCTAGTTAAACGCTCTCTTGGGTAAATAAATGAAACTAGCTCCAGTAGGCTAATCGTTTTGAGTGTGAACTGTATTACTGTACTGTATTATATGGACCGGAATTAAAAACATCATTCAAGCGATGATAAAGCAGAAGAGAACATGCGATTCTGGTGCACCACATGCTGCCTACAAAGTATAGACTAGCAAATTGGATTTACATTTTGAAATATAATAGGGCCTATTTGTGTAATAAGTAGGGTATAAGATATCTTTCATAATATTCCCCTAATGTTATTAGCCTACCTCCTTTTTCTCTATTCTTGCTTCATTCCTTCCTTGCTTTCAACAGTTAAATTAAATACATTTTGTCCTTCTAATGACAACCTTGAAAAATATAGGACTAGAATTAGATGCAGAAGGCTTTCACTTCTCTTCACGAAGATTGGATGGTTATGGGTCTGAATAAATAACTGCTATAGCCTACCACCATCATGCGTTAGCTCGTCTTTCAAACTACCCGTGAGTTCTATTGGTTTCTGTATTTAATGTTAAGCAAAAAAGAGCTTGCGTCCCTCTTCAAATAGTCTATTGGTATAAGAAATGCTAAAAAAATGATGTCCAACAAGCTATTCTAGTCTAACTTTTCCTGCATGGGAGCGTTTTTTAAGGAGAGGCCAATGGAGCACAGGTGCTTGCGTATTGCAAAACAGACAGAGGCTATAAGTTAGAAGCTTATTATGCATAAACCATCATTAATTAGTTAAATATAAGGCTAATACTGCATTGAATGTATTACCTGAAAGATGTAGAGTAGTACATCTACATATAGGGCTATATATCAATCATAACAGGATCAGTGGCGACCCGTCAGAGCCCCACCTGTTTTCAGCCCCACATTTCTTGCAAAAAATGTATTAAAAAAAATATACACTACCGTTCAAACGTTTGAGCTCACTTAGAAATGTCCTTGTTTTTGAAAGAAAAGTAAATTTTTGGTCCATTAAAATAACATCATATTGATCAGAAATACAGTGTAGATATTGTTAATGTTGTAAATGACTATTGTAGCTGGAAACGGCAGATTTTTTTATGGAATATCTACATAGGCGTACAGAGGCCTAATATCAGCAACTATCACTCCAGTGTTCCAATGGCACGTTGTGTTAGCAAATTCAAGTTTATCATTTTAAAAGGCTAATTGATCATTAGAAAACCCTTTTGCAATTATTTTAGCACAGCTCAAAACTGTTGTTCTGATTAAAGAAGCAATAAAACTGGCCTTCTTTAGACTAGTTGAGTATCTGGAGCATCAGCATTTGTGGGTTTGATTACAGGCTCAAAATGGCCAGAAACAAAGAACTTTCTTCTGAAACTCGTCAGTCTTGTTCTGAGACATGAAGGCTATTCCATGCGAGAAATTGCCAAGAAACTGAAGATCTCGTACAACGCTGCGTACTACTCCCTTCACAGAACAGCGCAAACTGTCCCTAACCAGAAAATAAAGAGAAATGGGAGGCCCCGGTGCACAACTGAGCAAGAGGACAAGTATATTAGAGTGTCTAGTTTTAGAAACAGACGCCTCACAAGTATGTATGCAGTCCAAGATGGCGTAGCAGTCAGACGTATTTGTCTTTGTCCTGTCGTGTCCCTTGTACACTGCTCCAAAAAATAAAGGGAACACTTAAACAACACATCCTAGATCTGAATGAAAAAAATAATCTTATTAAATACTTTTTTCTTTACATAGTTGAATGTGCTGACAACAAAATCACACAAAAATAATCAATGGAAATCCAATTTATCAACCCATGGAGGTCTGGATTTGGAGTCACACTCAAAATTAAAGTGGAAAACCACACTACAGGCTGATCCAGCTTTGATGTAATGTCCTTAAAACAAGTCAAAATGAGGCTCAGTAGTGTGTGTGGCCTCCACGTGCCTGTATGACCTCCCTACAATGCCTGGGCATGCTCCTGATGAGGTGGCGGATGGTCTCCTGAGGGATCTCCTCCCAGACCTGGACTAAAGCATCCGCCAACTCCTGGACAGTCTGTGGTGCAACGTGGTGTTGGTGGATGGAGCGAGACATGATGTCCCAGATGTGCTCAATTGGATTCAGGTCTGGGGAACGGGCGGGCCAGTCCATAGCATCAATGCCTTCCTCTTGCAGGAACTGCTGACACACTCCAGCCACATGAGGTCTAGCATTGTCTTGCATAGGAGGAACACAGCGTCTGAGGATCTCATCTCGGTACCTAATGGCAGTCAGGCTACCTCTGGCGAGCACATGGAGGGCTGTGCGGCCCCCCAAATAAATGCCACCCCACACCATGACTGACTCACCGCCAAACCGGTCATGCTGGAGGATGTTGCAGGCAGCAGAACGTTCTCCACTGCATCTCCAGACTTTGTCACGTCTGTCACGTGCTCAGTGTGAACCTGCTTTCATCTGTGAAGAGCACAGGGCGCCAGTGGCGAATTTGCCAATCTTGGTGTTCTCTGGCAAATGCCAAACGTCCTGCACGATGTTGGGCTGTAAGCACAACCCCCACCTGTGGACGTCGGGCCCTCATACCACCCTCATGGAGTCTGTTTCTGACCGTTTGAGCAGACACATGCACATTTGTGGCCTGCTGGAGGTCATTTTGCAGGGCTCTGGCAGTGCTCCTCCTGCTTCTCCTTGCACAAAGGCGGAGGTAGCGGTCCTGCTGCTGGGTTGTTGCCCTCCTACGGCCTCTTCCACGTCTCCTGATGTACTGGCCTGTCTCCTGGTAGCGCCTCCATGCTCTGGACACTACGCTGACAGACACAGCCTCTCTGGGCCTCTCTATCTGTGAGGCGAGAGCAACATGCTCTCTTGTTAATTTATAAAGCACTTCTTTTAAAATTACCTCCAGAAATATCATCATTCATTTCCACTAGATATACACATTTTAAAACCAGATCACAGATGTGGATTACATTAGAGACTCCTGCGGTCTCTACAGAGTTGGGTAGGACTGTCTTTAGTTCCTTTGCGCCTTATTTATGGAACAAACTGCAGATCCAACTTAAGTTAGACACTCTGGTGTCCCTTGCCCATTTTAAAAATGTTATGGAGGATCAATATGATGTTGTCTGTGATTGTTTCTGTTGAATTGTGTCTTTGTTTTGTATGTTTGAAATGTTCTTGTCTGTATGCCTAAAACTGTACATGTCAACATGTTTACACAGGGCACAGCCGTAAAAGAGATCCAGGTCTCAGTCTGTTTTCCCTGTTAAAATAAAGATTTTAAAAAAAATTTAAAAAATGCAAACCTTCTTGCCACAGCTCGCATTGATGTGCCATCCTGGATGAGCTGCACTACCTGAGCCACTTGTGTGGGTTGTAGACTCCGTCTCATGTTACCACTAGAGTGAAAGCACCGCCAGCATTCAAAAGTGACCAAAACATCAGCCAGGAAGCATAGGAACTGAGAAGTGGTCTGTGGTCTCCACCTGCAGAACCACTCCTTTATTGGGGGTGTCTTGCTTATTGCCTATAATTTCCACCTGTTATCTATTCCATTTGCACAACAGCATGTGAAATTTATTGTCAATCAGTGTTGCTTCCTAAGTGGACAGTTTGATTTCACAGAAGTGTGATTGACTTGGATTTACATTGTGTTGTTTAAGTGTTCCCTTTATTTTTTTGAGCAGTATATATATCTTTTTATATATTTTTCTTTGCATATCTTTTTTAAATATTTTCCTAAACCTCAACTTCTAAATACTCTCCTGCAACCAGCCTCACCCAATGTGGCGTGGATCTGTTTTTTTCTAAAGTATTTCTATTTACTTCGGATCTGGAATCCCTCAACTGAAGCTAGCCAGCTAACTACCTACCAGCTATCAGTCAGCAAACCACTGCTAGCGGTCATCAGCTAACGTTTCTGCTAACCACGGCCTGCTAGCTACCTAGAGCTACTTGGAACCCTACTAATCCACGACTGGTCTATCGACGTCACCGCACGAAGAGGCAAAAACTGACTTACCTCCATCGCGACGTCCCCCAAAGGCCCTTCTGCTAACTTGCTAGCCCCGGTCTGCTAACTACTAGCTTGCTTGCCCCGGTCTGCGAACTGCTTGCTTGCTAGCCCCTGTCTGCTAACTGCTAGCTTGTTGGCCCCGGCCTACTAACTGCTAGCTTGTTAGCACCGGCCTGCTAACTGTCTGAATCGCCATGTCTCCAGCCAGCCCAACTACTCACTGGACCCATATGTTCACTTGGCTACGCATGCCTCTTTCTAATATCAACATGCCTCATCCATTACTGTCCTGGTTAGTGATTACTGTCTTATTTCACTGTAGAGCCTCTAGCCCTGCTCAATATGCATTAACCAGACGTCCTAGACGGCCAGTTCATATAGCCTTTAGCCGTACCCTTATCCTACTGTGCAGCCGAAATTCATTGACCTGGCCAAGGCTTTCGACTCTGTCAATCACCACATTCTTATTGGCAGACTCGACAGCCTTGGTTTCTCAAATGATTGCCTCGCCTGGTTTACCAACTACTTCTCTGATAGAGTTCAGTGTGTCAAATCGGAGGGCCTGTTGTCCGGACCTCTGGCAGTCTCTATGGGTGTGCCACAGGGTTCAATTCTCGGGCCGACTCTCTTCTCTGTATACATCAATGATGTTGCTCTTGCTGCTGGTGATTATCTGATCAACCTCTACGCAGACGATACCATTCTGTATACTTCTGGCCCCTCATTGGACACTGTGTTAACTAACCTCCAGACGAGCTTCAATGCCATACAACTCTCCTTCCGTGGCCTCCAACTGCTTTTAAACACAAGTAAAACTAAATGCATGCTATTCAATCGATCACTGCCCGCACCTGCTCGCCCGTCCAGCATCACTACTCTGGACGGCTCTGACTTAGAATACGTGGACAACTACAAATACCTGGGTGTCTGGTTAGACTGTAAACTCTCCTTCCAGACTCACATTAAGCATCTCCAATACAAAATTAAATCTAGAATCGGCTTCCTATATCGCAACAAAGCATCCTTCACTCATGCTGCCAAACATACCATCGTAAAACTGACCATCCTACCGATCCTCGACTTCGGTGAGGTCATCTATAAAATAGCCTCCAACACTCTACTCAACAAACTGGATGCAGTCTATCACAGTGCCATCCGTTTTGTCACCAAAGCCCCATACACTACCCACCATTGCGACCTGTACGCTCTCGTTGGATGGCCCTCGCTTCATACTCATCGCCAAACCCACTGGCTACAGGTTATCTACAAGTCTCTGCTAGGTAAAGCCCCGCCTTATCTCAGCTCACCTGTCACCATAGCAGCACCCTGGGGTAGCACGCGCTCCAGCAGGTATATCTCACTGGTCACCCCCAAAGCCAATTCCTTCTTTGGTCGCCTTTCCTTCCAGTTCTCTGCTGCCAATGACTGGAACGAACTGCAAAAATCACTGAAGCTTGAGACTCATATCTCCCTCACTAGCTTTAAGCACCAGCTGTCAGAGCAGCTCACAGAAAACTGCACCTGTACATAGCCCATCTGTAAATAGCCCATCTATCTACCTCATTCCCATACTGTATTTATTTATTTATTTATCTTGCTCCTTTGCACCCCAGTATCTATACTTGCACATTCATCTTCTGCACTTCCACCATTCCAGTGTTTAATTGCTATATTGTAATTACTTCGCCACCATGGCCTATTTATTGCCTTAACTCCCTTATCTTACCTCATTTGCACTCACTGTATATAGACTTTTTTTTCATTCTTTTTTTTACTGTATTATTTACTTTATGTTTTGTTTATTCCACGTGTAACTCTGTGTTGTTGTATGTGTCAAATTGCTATGCTTTATCTTGGCCAGGTCGCAGTTGCAAATGAGAACTTGTTCTCAACTAGCCTACCTGGTTAAATAAAGGTGAAATAAAATAAAAAGTACTCAACTGGCAGCTTCATTAAATAGTACCCGCAAAACACCAGTCTCAACGTCAACATCGAAGAGTCGACTCCAGGAAGCTGGCCTTCTAGGCAGAGTTGCAAAGAAAAATACATATCTCAGACTGGCCAATAAAAGAAAAGATTAAGATGGCAAAAGAACAGACACTGGACAGAGGAACTCTGCCTAGAAGGCCAGTATCCCGGAGTCGCCTCTTCTCTGTTGACGTTGAGACTGGTGTTTTGCGGGTACTATTTAATGAAGCTGCCAGTTTAGGACTTGTGAGACATTTCTAAGTGACCCCAAACTTTTGGAGGGGCTTGCCTGTTTTGCATGTTATTTTGGAATGAATATGTTATATATCAGTTTATAAACATTGTAAAAATATATATCATTGAGTTAATAAAGCAGCATACAAACATGGTCTCTTTTTATTTTCTTGAGTAAGGCAGCTCCAAAATGCAGGTGTTTCAGCCTAGCTCAGTGCTTTCTGTGGTGGTGGGCCAGCCAGCAGAAAATACGGAGCGTTGCGCCGTGATTGGCTCAGTATTCTACCACTCATGGGGACACTACGTCACCGCCAAGTATAAGGGTAGAGCTAGAAAATTCTAGCCCTTCGGTGCTGCCATAGAGTTACATTAGAAGTGCCCATCCAAGAAGGCTCAAGGTCATTAGCCACAGATAAAATGACATCAAATCACATTATATGTAGAGTAGCTTTGATTGGTCTGATCATGTCAACATCATACTTTCAAAATCTTAGCTAGCAGTCATCATCATGAATCAAGTCGACGATCTACTGGCAAATCCTTTTTCATCCTTGGCATATGAAGATAAATAATTAAGAGAAATTACAAATAAAACGTATTGGTTGGAAATCGCAAGTTCAACAATGAGGTATGGACGGAATCAGTGACAGTGGCTAACTGCAAGCATTGCAAAGCAATCACTAGCCTGCTATTCAGTGGAGTGGCTGTGTGATCCCGAATCTGGGATTAAGGGGCTCTTTTCCAAGTTTAAAATTATAAACATTCAACACTGGCCATGCTGTTAATGAAGCATGATTTGTGCCGCACACAAAACTCCGAACTGCGAAAACTTGACTTCAGTGAGTTCAAGACAACTGGGAAGTCGGGAATAAACGAGCTCCGACTGGGTAAATACGTTTTGAACGGTCATCCAACTCGGAATTGTAAATCCGACCTCTTTCTAGAGCTACAACCTGAAGATCAATGACGTCATCATGACTCAACCTTGTTTTTTCCCTAGTTGTTTTGAAAGCACCATAAATCCAGAGAATGCCACTTTGATCACAAAATTTGCCCACGAAGGTCCGCCCCGGCACCTTCCTGTTCAAGTGAGCACAGCACAACAAGGTGAGTCCAAAAATGTATTGATGTTGCTGCATAAATGATGTAATATGCCAGGGTGTCACGTCCTGAGCAGCAGAGGGTGTAGTTGTCTAGTATTTTGGTCAGGACGTGGCAGAAGATGTCTGTGTATGTTTGTTCTGGGTTGTATGTTTCTATGTTGGTCTGTGTGGCTCCCGATCAGGGACAGCTGGTTATCGTTGTTCCTGATTGGGAGTCATATTTTAGGTGTGTGTTTTTCACTTGGGTTTGTGGGTTGTTGCGCTAGCACTGCTATTATTTTGTATGTATAGCCTGTTAGCCTGTCGTGAGTCATTCTTGTTTTGGTGTTCACTTTATTTAAAATAAATATTAAAGATGAGTATCCACATCCCGCTTGCATTTTGGTCATCCAATCCCAACGACAGCCGTTACACAGGGAGATATGTATACTGTAGCTAAGAAAGTAATACTAAGTGTATGTTGTGTAGTAAGCTGTTAGTAGCCCATTTGCCTCACCCTAATAATTTGGTCTATTTACCCCTCTTAATTTCGCCTACTGTTCTGACTTGGTGGTGCACATGTAGCCTATAACCTGTTTTAGAGAAATGTAATCACTGAATATTGTAAGAGCTTTCATTGTCTGCATACAGTATATGCTAGATTTATTTGTCCTACGGTTCTGACTTGGTGTACAAGGAGAGCACTGTAAGAACGGCCCATGTTCTGAATTCTGTCGCTGTACATTTCAAAAGTGCTAAACAAATAGTTATATTGACTACGTCCGTTATAGCTCGCTCATTAATGTCTTAATAGAAATTACAGATTGCCTCTTATCCGCTTGTCATCCCCTTATGAACATAGTTTGTACAAATCTCAATTGTCAGTAGAAACCACATTTGTTTAAGCAAGTCAGCCATATCAGCTAGGTTTTTTTTAAAGGCAGTAAATGAGGCTGAATTAACTGTTTCGCTGCCAGACAAGGCTCCGCTGATAGCCAGGTGTAGCAGTGGTAAGATGTTGGGACTGCTTTATGTAGGCCCTAACAGTTTGTGGGCACCGTTTGTCAAGGTTATACTGCAATTAATGTAGTATTTTGTGTGGTGTTGTGTAGTGGCTTTGCTGGCATGCATCCCACTTTTTTGTTTTTGTTTTGCCCGACCTGTCATAGGGGTCGTTGAATGGAGACCAAGGCGCAGCGTGCATAGTGCTCATTCTTTGTCTTTAATAAATACATTTTAACAACAAACGACCAACAACAGTCCCGTCAGGTACACTAGACTAAACGGAAACAACTACCCACAAACCCCAAAGGAAAACAGGCTGCCTAAGTATGGCTTCCAATCAGAGACAACGAAAGACACCTGCCTCTGATTGGAAACCATACCCGGCCAAAACATGGAAAACGAAACATAGAAATAGAATTCTAGCACGATCCCACCTAGAAACAGAAAAGCCCAAAACAACCACCTGTCACGCCCTGACCACTCCACTATGGCAAATTACCTCTTACAATGGTCAGGACGTGACACGACCAAGATTTACATGCTAAAATCACCACTGAACAGGATTATATATTTTGGATGCAATTTGAAAAAGAGTTGATGAAGAAAGACTACAAGAGGGCTCACGCGTGCACTGATTTAAAGCAACAATATTCGCGTGATAGGCTGTTTTAAAACTCTGCAGCTGCAATTAAAAAAAGTATTATCTTTACAGGAGAATGACAGGAGAGGTGAATGGCACAGCGGAAGAAAGATCAGATGGCTTTCAGAGTCAGGGCTCATAGACCAGACACACTGAGGGGAGTGCAAACAATGCTATGTCAAATGAGAGGAGGTCCAGAGTTTGAAGAGTTTTGGAACACAGCCCTGGGCAGTGAGAGGTCCAGAAAAATATAAAAGAGGGACTCTACAAGCTACTGTAACGCGTGTCGTGTGTGTGGAGGACCAAGACGCAACAGGGAAGTGTATACTCATCTTCTTTTTTTTAATATAGAAGTAGAAACAAATATACAATTAACGGAAATGACACTAACAGTTCTGTGAGGTGATAAGCACAAAACAGAATACAACTACCCACAATACAAACAAACCCCTAATTATAGGACCTTCAATCAGAAGCAACGAGGAGCCGCTGCTTCCAATTGAAGGTCAAGAACAAAACTGCACATAGAAACAGAGTGACTAGAATAAACATAGAAAATGCCCTAACCTAGAACATATACCAAAACTCTAGACCACTCTAATCAAACACCCCTTGTCTATACACATAGACTAACAATCCCCGAAACATATAAACAAAATACCCCCTGCCACGTCCTGACCATACTAAACACTAACAAATAACACCTTTACAGGTCAGAACGTGACAGCTACGCAGATATATCAGCCCTAAACTAAGGACTCAAACACCCGGTTAAGTCAAAAACTGTACTTGTCATTGGGTTGGTGTGAGCGATGATATACTCACACATCGGAGGGTTTGGCGTTAATAGCAATGACAGGCCATCGCTGGTTGACTGGCTGTTTCGGCAGATCCTCTAGAGTAAATGTCCTCTGGCCAGAACGAGCCTGACAGACAGACAGACAGACAGACAGACAGACAGACAGACAGACAGACAGACAGACAGACAGACAGACAGACAGACAGACAGACAGACAGACAGACAGACAGACAGACAGACAGACAGACAGACAGACAGACAGATATAGAGCGAGAGAGAGATAGAGTCAGAGAGAGCGAGAGAATGGAGGAGGTAGTGCTGAGATGTTACACACACACAGTCCTCCCTTACTGTCCGGGGTCGAAGAAGCCGTCCATAGTGATGTCCTTGGAGGCCAGTGTGTTGGACAGGCTGTATTCGAGAGACAGGTTGGAGTCTACGCACATGTGCACACACACACACACACACACGCATGGACAAACACACCAAACATACAGAACACACACAAACAAAATAAACAATTGTGTCCTACACAATGCACACAGATCAACACACAACTTCAGAGCAGACACTAAATGCAACTACTACAGAGCTAAAAAAAAAAAATATTACAGAGCTATACTGCCATCTGCTGGTAGCTTAGTAAATCTCTCCTGTGGATCACCACTAAAACCCTCCTACCTCTCTGGTGATTAGAATCACAAAAGCATTTCATTATGCAATCTGTCTTGAAATGTCAGAAGGGTTGGGTTAAATGCAGAAGACACATTTCAGTTGCAATCATTAAGTTGTACGACTGACTAGCTATCCATCTGTGGTATTGTATGGAAGCCAAAGCCATTTAATAATGGAAAACACAACCCACACACGCACAGACACACACTCTCTTGTATAACTAACCTTGTTGGGACACACAATTCAGTCCCATTCAAAATCCTATTTTCCCTAACCCCTAAGCCTTACCCTGACCCTGACCCCAAAACCTAACCTTAAACCTAATGCTAAAACCAACCCTAGACCCTAACCCTAATTCTAACCCTAACCTTAACCCTAAACCCCCTAGAAAAAGCATTTGACCTTGTGGGGACTAACAAAATAACCCCAGTTGGTTCAATTTGTGTTAGTTTACTATTCTTGTGGGTACTTCTGGTCCCTACATGTATAGTTAAACACGTCCACACTCACCCCAGCTTGCACATTTCCATGGCATTGTTGGTGCACACGCTGATAGCCCAGCATGCATTGTGGCATACCTCCTGTGATTGGACCGTAGCAGTTTGACCAATGGGACAAGGCCTTCCTCATTCCTCAGCTAAACAGGAAGAGTTGGAATGAGAGGAGGGAGTTTGTACTTTGGGAATATTCCATTGGTTCCATCGTACCGGGAAAACTCAAGAATTTGATGTATTTGACCCAGATTTGAAACCCACACTACGGGCAAAGACACACTCATGTCTGCCTGTTCCTCAGCGTCGCAGGCGAGCGGTGAGGGCCTGCATGGCTCTGACAAGGGTGTGTGTGTGCACAGACTGCAGCGGCTCCAGGAGGGCGGTCATGACCCCGTGGGACAGGATGCTGCCGTGCAGGAATTCCTGTTCGGCCATGTTGGTGAGAATGACCACAGCGTGAGCCACCATACCGGGAATCATGTGATGGAGCTGCTGAACTAAGCCAATGACACTTATTTAATGAAATAAAATGAAGAGATAACGGGGGTGGACATACACACACACTTAGCCCTTGCAGCTCTGAGGCACCCTGGAGATGGCCTTGACAACGTGTGTCTGAATGTCCAGCATGTTGGGAGTGGTGATGAACTGCAGTAACCTCTGGAGACCTCCAGTCTCATGGATCAGCTGGAGACGGTCTCTGTCCTCCAAACAGATAGAGACCACCTGTACCAGCTGCTACATGCAGATCACTGAACAACTACAAGACACAAACACAAGGAATGAGTCAAATTCTTTAAAATACTTGAGCTTTGCTTGATTTTGTTTACCTGGTAGAATGAATTCAATAGAAAGATCAAACTACAAGTTCGATCAAGAGCATGTTAAATACTTCACAAGTACAGTACTTTCAAGTATGTGATAAATATAAATATATGACCCGCACAGACCTTGTTGCAGAGGAACTCCAGCAGCCTGTCAAAGCCATGCTTCTCCCTGAAGGTGACCTGTGTGTTATTATCCATGGTTACGCTTGCCGGGGTCCTCAGACAAACTGCTAAATGACCCGGGAAATCAGATCTCAACAGCTACAGGAGAGGAAATCGCCATTCATCTCATGCACAGACACGCGGCTGGGGAGGTCCTACACACATGTAAAATGGGGCTTTAGCTCAACAGGCTAATATAGTCTCGTGGCGAGCAGGAGACTTGAGTTCAAGCCCCATCGGTCACACACACAAAACACACACCTGCACCAGGTTGTAGATAGACTCCTCAGAGTTCCTCTTGACATCAGGATCAGGGATGGATAGCAGCTGTATGAGCGGCTCTAGTCCTTCCTGGTCCGAGATCTGGACCTTACAGTTGAAGCCACCAACAGGGAGGCCAGGCACAACTCACGGACCACCACATCCTCTGGCACAGGAACACACACATATAAACACATACACACACACACACACACACACACACACAGAAAGATACACACAGATACAGACAGATACAATGAAATGTGAAATGTCACAATGATTTAATGACTGGTGGAAACATATGATTGATACTCAAGAAGATATGAGAGCCACGCCGCCACCAAACGCTCAGCCAAAGCATACTTTCAGGTGACAGCTTTCCGATGACAGAAGGAATGACATCCAGTTTCTTCAGAATTTTTTTTATATCACATTTCAAACAGAGCAGAATCCGAAATGACCTAATGTTTCTGGCAACAATCTTGTCTTCAGCCACAATTCACCACTGTGTACAGTGTGACCGACCTGTGTGTTGATTTCGTAACTGATTTCGTTACTGCATTGTGTTACTAATCCTATATCAGTAGTTGTTACTATCCTACAGCAGTAGCTAGAGAAGGGTTCCTTTACTGTTGGCAGCCATGACCCCCAGGGCCATGAAGGCGTTGTGGTGGACCAGCTTGTCTTCGTGGGATATGAGATGAGACAGAGGCTCCACTGTCCCCAGCCCCAGCAGAGAGCTCCTGTTTTCATCACCTACCACCATGGGGAGACAGAGAGACAGGGAGATAGATGGTGGAGAGAGAGATTGAGAAAGAGCAAGAGAGAAAGAGATGCAGACAGACAGACAGACAGACAGACAGACAGACAGACAGACAGACAGACAGACAGACAGACAGACAGACAGACAGACAGACAGACAGACAGACAGACAGACAGACAGACAGACAGACAGACAGACAGACAGACAGACAGACAGACAGACAGATAGACAGACAGATAGATAGATAGATAGATAGATAGATAGATAGATAGATAGATAGATAGATAGATAGATAGATAGATAGATAGATAGATAGATAGATAGATAGATAGATAGATAGATAGATAGATAGATAGATAGATAGATAGATAGATAGATAGATAGATAGATAGATAGATAGATAGATAGATAGATAGATAGATAGATAGATAGATAGATAGATAGATAGATAGATAGATAGATAGATAGATAGATAGATAGATAGATAGATAGATAGATAGATAGATAGATAGATAGATAGATAGATAGGGCTTTATGCTCAATAGGTAAGCTGCTCCCAAGCTTTGGTCCAGGCTCAAATTAATATATCGCTTTCATTCCACAGCTTTCCACAATCCAGTTTTTTCAGATAATGTGATTATTTCAATGAAGAAAGGATACCATATTGCTAAGACGTTAGTTCTCTCAGCAACATCAAGGGTAAAAACACCTTTCCCTGCAAATTTGTGGATGGCTTAGCAAGCTTTAGCCAAAACCTCTTCAGGGGAATTGAGCATGAGGACCACAGGGGCTGCCTTCTTACTCTTGATCGGCAGGGTGTCAAACTAGCAAACTAGAGAGGAGAAGAAGAGAGAGACTATTCCATTTGCTTTGGCAATGTAAACATGTGTTTCCCATGCCAATAAAGCCCTTTGAATTTAATTGACAGAGGCAGAGATTAAGTTGCTTGACTTCTCATTAAATTGACCCCCGCCACCACATATCTTAATCTTCTTACCAGATCCTTAGATGGAGGCTCACTCTCTTTCTAAATTTTCTTCCCATCCTGAAAATACAAACAACATATTTTTCAGAAAACTTATTTACCCATTTATAACATGCTGTCAATGTTTACATGGGTGTCAACTTTGGCATGCACTGGCTGAACTTAGCTTGTTAACTAACGTGTTAACTAACCTGCATGCTAAGGTTGTAAGAGAGCTTGCTAACACAATTACCCAGGACGTCCAAATGAGGTTGCTTTTAGGAAATTTATGATGACCTTCCTGATTACCATTTGAATAATTAACCGTTTCTTACCTGTTGTTCAAGTCCGCGGACGATCAGTACCTAGGTATCTTGCATACAGGTTTTCAGCTAGTCTGTTAGCTAGCTAGCAAATTATGTTTTGGAAAGCAAGTTTAACATTTTATTCCAAGACGACGAATGCCACATAGTTTTAGTCATAGAGATCCTATCTAATTCTTAGTTCTATGTTTTTTTGTGTGTGTGGTCCAAACTGGAAGCCAGAAGTTGGAAGATTTTCATGAAATGAAGGAAAGCCTTTGGTTTAGAATGTGCCACACTCTTTTATGTGAATAATAAAGATTTGTATTTTAATTCCTAATTATATGGATTGGACCACTAGCCAAAACATAAACAATAAAATGCATCCCATGACATTTTCACATGCAATTGGCACTTGAAGTGGTGCGCATGGAATGTGCAACAAAAACGATAGAGTAGGTAGGTCCTTTATTTGATGATGACCGTCATACAAAATCAAGATAGACTATATTTCATCAGTTAATTCCTGCAAATCACATACTGTGGCTTTTTATCAACTGGTTGTTCTGGTCATTTGCCAACATCCTCAGCAAGATGTTAGCTTTGCATGCCTTCGCAACACAAAGAACAATTTACATTTCACACAGCAGATGATAATATTTGCCCTGTAGCCTTATTTTGCATGCACTGCTTGTACAGTTAACACTGCTAACACAAAAAGACAATTTGCAAAGCTTACCTGCATTTTTAGTGGCTTGGAGACTAATTTTGCATTAAAATAACAACCTGAACATTTTATGAACTGTTTGGTTAGGGATTATTGGTTTACCTTCATATAGGGCAATATACATGTGTGTCATTTTGCTGTTTTGTATTTATTTTACTGTCTGAATGTCACCCACACCCACTTTCAATTATATTCTATTCAGTCGTAATGGTGTGGCTGTGCCTTTAAGAGTTGGCTTGCCTGTCTCCCACAGCAGCACAAGAGGCTCCTGGCATGAGGAGGGTGAGTCATAAACCAAATGAGCTCCACATCATCACCAGCAGACAGAGCGGGGCTTCCTCCACCACAACGACGCCCTGACACAGCACAGCGGCTGGAAACAGCACACTCTGCACTGCTCTGCACCAAAACACCCAAACGACCTCTAAAAGCATTAAAGCACCTCTGGCCATGCGGGACACTGTCATTGTCAGCGGCCTGCCTGCCCTGAGTGATACAGATTAATCTCAAATAAAGGTTCAAGATTAGGGGATGGGGGTGTGCAGATATTTTATAGCTTTTCACTATGTATTATTAAGGTTTGCAAAGGGACATGCATACAGTAGCCTACATAGACACACACACACACACACACACACACACATGCACACGGCTGATAATATTACTTTAAAATAAAAAGGACCAGCATTTATCAATGTCCTTTTTCTAAAATGTGTCACATTTTGTATGAATACAGTATTTTATTTGAGGAAGGGAATTACACTAAAGAGAGGGCGAGAGAGAGACCATACTTGAGGAGGTTGGACTGCAGTGTGTTGGTGCGTTCAAGAACACTGTGAACTATGGATAAAAAAAGGGCTCATGCCGCGTTCACGTCATGTAAGTTATTTACGTGGAGCTTCCTGTTGGTTGATTCTGATACATCCCAAGTGGGAAACTCGGGTATCATTGTGCTTTCAAGACAACTGGGAACTTGGAAAAAAACGAGGACAAATCATGACGTCAGTGATATTCAGGTCAGAATGTCGGAGCTGTAGGAAGATGCCAGTGTTTCTGAAGTCGGAGGATTCCTAGTTCCGTGTTCTGAGTGGTCTTGAACGCGACATTAGCAGAGTGAAAGACTGAATCGAATGGGAACGTTCCAGGCCGCCTACATGACGCATATTATCATAACGTTAAGTCATATTGCTGGGGTTCTTGCAATGATAAACATTACTTCCGTATTTTTAGATATCTGATACAGATCTGTAATCTCTAAAATCTACATAAATGCAGCACTGGATTCAACAATGTGTTCAATAGCGCAAGGCTTCTGCCAATTTATGCTACCTGGAACGCTACTATTGTCCAATCTGTCTGCACGAGGGAATGTCGCTCTGGCTGTCATCCTTCCCTCGAGCTGTCAGTTGACAGTACAACACCGAGCCGAAAGCATCGTAGGAAAGAACAGTTTTGATAAAACGTAGATTTGAGATTTCTCCTCTTTGGCACTGGAACGGTTGGGCCACTGTCATATTTCGAGGCTGACCAACGAACGCGTAGGAGGGAGAAAAACCAAAAGGACTGAATAGCTAGCTAGTTAGCAAGCTAACGACCGTTAGCTTTGGCCAGTGCTGCCACTGCTCTGCTAAAGCGTTAGGTAGGAGTATGCAGTACCAGTAGGCAGGCGAGCTGCGTTGGCATTTTAGTGTAGTTCGTTGGAAAAATTATTGCTAAGGCTGCATTAACGTTTTTATTTTATTTGACCATTGCGGTGTTAGCTTCCTAAATGTTTTGCCTGGATGCGTCCAGTCAGTTGCTTGGTTAGCCAGAGAGCAATGCTAAGTGACGACGTCGACTCGGTGAGGCTGTCGTGTCGGGGGTGAGGAGTTTGAGGAAGGAAGAGGTGACTTACGATGTTGGGGGGAAGTGTTGGGTTAATGAGCTAGTGGTGCGTTAGCTGACAGTGAAGGAAATAACGTTAATATTTTACAATACATTATCAACGACCGTCATTTCGTTAACCAGCTAACTAAAAGCTAATGCAAATTAGAGAGGCTAGGTAATACAGAAAATACTGTTGTTTTCGGCTTGCTCGCAAGCTAAATGCAGAGGGAGGGTGATCATTGAGTGGCTACTCTCCCAACTCCATAAATAACTGTCACTGACTGAGTGATATCCAGCCTATTTCACGTAACTAAAGATGGCTACAGCGAGCAGCATTGCCGCATCTATTGCGAGCAAGACGAAGACGAAGAAGAAACACTTTGTGGCTCAGAAAGTGAAGCTTTTCCGAGCCAGTGACCCTCTGCTCAGCGTCCTTATGTGGGGAGTCAACCATTCGGTAAGTCGGTCCATTGGGGTTGGTTGGTGGTGGGCAAATCGATGTTTCATGGCCCTGTAACGCTACTACTAAGTTAAACCTAAAGCTCAGCTAGCTAACAATAGTGTCATCTATGTGTCAGAATGTGGTTGACTTGCCATACTAGAGACTGGCAGGCGCAAATCAGCGATGACGGCTAGCAGTGGTTATCGTCCTGTTAATGCAAATCAGCATCTGGTCACATTAGGCTTGATTTTGAATTGAAGTTTAACGTTAGTTGGTTTTCAATAGAGCTTTGGCAGAAATGCAATACTAACTAGGTAGCTAAGTGGGCATTCTCATGGTGTTGGGCTAGATTGTCAACCATATCATGAGTAATTTATCCTACTCCACATACCACACTGCCTGGGGTAAATGTGAATTGCTGATAGACTAATATTATGATAACTGTTCTATTTTGCATTGTCAATGTGACACTAAGTAGCTTACCCTGTGTGTGTGATTGTGAGTGAGTGAGTGTGTGTGTGGGATAAGCTCTCTGAGCTCCCAGGGTCCAGTGTCATGAGAGAGCAGATATTTCCATGTCAGAGCTTATCATCACTCTCTGTCCCTTCCTCTATGTCATTCACTGTACACAGAAGGAAGTCTCAGTCAGAGCCATGTAGCTTAACGTTGGCTCACTGTCCCCATGTTTCATCACATAAAATACTAATTAGCATTTTTACTAGAACGTTGTTATTGTTTTGGATACAACATTGAAGTTCTAAACCTCAAATAGAGTTTGCTGAATTCTTTAGCATATGTCTGTGGAAGAGTGGCTAGGCAAAGAGTGAATGATCACCATATTCTGGGTATGTCAGCATTTCAGTAGATTCTCTCTGCAATGCTACACTGGCTGTTTAAAATAATTGACATTTTTACTCACTGTATGCCATGTAAACATAAACTGAGGAGTTTTAAATAGTGAGTAGAGGTTATTTAGTAGATGGACATGAAATGATTACTCCAGTCTAGCCAACTGAGTAAACCAGAGATTACATTAAACAGAAAAGAAGCCCAAGAATAAACCTTGGCTGTGTTACTGTAAAGGCGTCCGCATGCTTCTCAGCCGGAACAGTTTGGTAGAGTTTGTGCATATATTATGACATTTTGTGACATTTTTGTTTGTTTTGGACTTAAGTGATTTTTATTTTTTTTGACTGTTCGGACTGAAATTGTTCAGGACGCAAGCCAAAGTTTGGCGCCGAAGTCTACGCCCCTTCGTCGGTGATTGGTCAACAGTAGGGATTCTTCAATAAAGTCTTTGTTGTCATTCAACGAGAGACGATTCATCATCATGCACATTTTTTAATTGAAAGATACTTCACCAAACACCTTAGTTAGATGTAGAGGTCGACCGATTATGATTTTTCAACGCCGATACCGGTTATTGGAGGGCCCAAAAAAAGCTGATACCGATTAATCGGCCGCTTTTTAAAAATGTATTTATTTGTAATAATGACAATTACAACAATACTTAATGAACACTTATTTTAACTTAATATAATACATCAATAAAATCAATTTAGCCTCAAATAAATAATGAAACATGTTCAATTTGGTTTACATAATGCAAAAACAAAGTGTTGGAGAAGAAAGTAAAAGTGCAATATGTGCCATGTAAAAAAGCTAACGTTTAAGTTCCTTTCTCAGAACATGAGAACATATGAACACTGGTGGTTCCTTAACGTGAGTCTTCAATATTCCCAGGTAAGATGTTTTAGGTTGTAGTTATTATAGGAATTATAGGACTATTTCTCTCTATACGATTTGTATTTCATATACCTTTGACTATTGGATGTTCTTATAGGCACTTTAGTATTGCCAGTGTAACAGTATAGCTTCCGTCCCGCTCCTCGCTCCTACCTGGGCTTGAACCAGGAACACAACGACAACAGCCACCCTTGAAGCAGCGTTACCCATGTAGAGCAAGGGAAACAACTACTCCAAGTCTCAGAGCGAGTGACGTTTGAAACGCTATTAGCGCGCACCTGGCTAACTAGCTAGCCATTTTACATCGGTTACACCAGCCTCATCTTGGGAGTTGACACTCTTGAAGTCATAAACAGCGCAATGCATTGCGAAGGGCTGCTGGCAAAATGTACGAAAGTGCTATTTTGAATGAATGCTTACGAGCCTGCTGCTGCCTACCACTGCTCAGTCAGACTACTCTTTCAAATCATAGACTTAATTCTAATATAATAACACACAGAAATACAAGCCTTAGGTCATTAATATGGTCGAATCCGGAAACTATCATCTCGAAAACAAAACGTTATTCCTGTTACATTGCACAACCCTCAGCGTTATGTCATAATTACGTAAAATTCTGGCAAATTAGTTCGCAACGAGCTAGGCGGCCCAAACTGTTGCATATACCCTGACTGCGTGCAATGAACGCAAAATGACACAATTTCACCTGGTTAATATTGCCTGCTAACCTGGATTTCTTTTAGCTAAATATGCAGTTTTAAAAATATATACTTCTGTGTATTGATTTTAAGAAAGGCATTGATGTTTATGGTTAGGTACAGTCGTGCAACGATTGTGCTTTTTTGGCAAATGCGCTTTTGTTAAATCATCCCCCGTTTGGCGAAGTCGGCTGCCTTTGTTAGGAAGAAATAGTCTTCACAGTTCGCAACGAGCCAGGCGGCCCAAACTGCTGCATATACCCTGACTCTGTTTGCAAGAGAAGTGACACATTTTCCCTAGTTAAAAGAAATTAATGTTAGCAGGCAATATTAACTAAATATGCAGGTTTAAAAATATATACTTGTGTATTAATTTTAAGAAAGGCTTTGATGTTTATGGTTGGAGCAACGTATACCTAAGCGATTATATGCAACGCAGGACACGCTAGATAAACTAGTAATATCATCAACCATGTGTAGTTAACTAGTGATTATGATTGACTGATTGTTTTCTATAAGATAAGTTTAATGCTAGCTAGCAACTTACCTTGGCTTCTTACTGCATTCGCGTAACCTCGTGGAGTGCAATGTAATGCAGGTGGTTAGAGCGTTGGACTGGTTAACCGTAAGGTTGCAAGATTGAACCCCTGAGCTGACAAGGTAAAAATCTGTCATTCTGCCCCTGAACAAGGCAGTTAACCCAAAGTTCCTAGGCCGTCATTGAAAATAAGAATGTGTTCTTAACTGACTTGCCTAGTTTAATAAAGGTGTGTGTGTGTGTGTGTGTGTGTGTGTGTGTGTGTGTGTGTGTGTGTGTGTGTGTGTGTGTGTGTGTGTGTGTGTGTGAATTAAAAAAATATATATATGTATATATATATAAAATTTGGCAGCCAAAAATTCCCGATTTCCGATTGTTATGAAAACTTGAAATCGGCCCTAATTAATCGGCCATTCCGATTAATCGGTCGACCTCTAGTTAGATGTAGAATTGCACAACTAAGATCTCTTCAGCAAAAACGTCAAAATGAATGACCAATTTATTAAGTTATCTAAAATGAATTCTGACTATTTTGAGGAAGTTTATACTGGCTACAGTGTTGCAAAATGGACAACCAGTACTATTGCCACTTTTTTCTCATTTTTCAAACGCTCATTTTTTTTCATAGTTTTTTTTCTTTGTTATTTCAAAAAAAATTCACCCCGTTTTCTCCCCAATTTTGTGATATCCAATTGGTAGTTAGTCTTGTCCCATCGCTGCAACTCCCATACGAACTTGGGAGAGGCGAAGGTCGAGAGCCATTTGTCCTCCAAAACACGACCCTGCCAAGCCGCACTGCTTCTTGACACACTGCTCGCTTAACCCGGAAGCCAGCCACACCAATGTGTCAGAGGAAACACTGACAGCTGACGACCGACGTTAGCGTGCATGCGCCCGGCCGCCACAAGGAATCACTAGAGCACGATGGGATAAGGACATCGCAGCTGCGACACAGCCCGGGATCTAACCCTGATCTGTAGTGAAGACTCTAGCACTACGATGCAGTGTCTAACACCGCTGCGCCATTCGGGAGGTCCCAAACAAAGGCCTTTTTAAGGGAGAATGCAAGAGAACACTCCTTCAGTTCAGCTAGCTGAGTTGGGCTAGGCGCCAGCCAAACGGAAGCATGCTGACGCCTTAACAGTGAAGTGTTGGCCAGACACGGTGGTCTCGCTATCTCTCTAGTGGTGTATGTGGTGGTCCTCTACTGTTCCAGACAGATGTTGAGCCCCCCCCACCCCCCTCAGTTGTTCTCCCTCATTCACGCTGCATCAGAGGCTGGTCAGCCCAGCTCAAACTTCTATAATAAAACAGTCTCTTTTGGTGCAGGGTTACTAATGTGAATGAGAAGAGGGGACACACACACACACACTCTCTCTCATGGAAAGAGCCTTGATTGTGCTATGCTCTCCACTGCACAGGCCCGAAGGGCAATTACATGGTAATGGAATTATGCTGAGACTCAGATTTTTCTCTTTAAAATGTATACCAAACAAAAAACATCGATTTTAAAAGTTTAACCACCCATAGAATTTATGCACAAGGACTACTTTTAACAATTTACACAGAACATTTTATGGAAACACATTTACAGGAAGAACTGTACAGATACGGGGCAGCAGGTAGCCTAGTGGTTAGTGTTGGGCCAGTTAACGAAAGGTTGCTAGATCGAATCCCTGAGCTGACAAGGTAAAAATCTATAATTTTGCCCCTGAACAAGGCAGTTAACCCACTAGGCCGTCATTGTAAATAAGAATTTGTTTTTAACTGACTTGCCTAGTTAAATAAAAAAATAATATTACAAAAATACATTTGGTAACAGAATAGAACTGAGGGAGATTTTACCGTAAGTCTGTTACCAAACCTTGCATCTGTATAGTTTTTCCAGTAAATGTTTTTATTTTATTGACTGTGTAAATTGTTCAAAGTAGTCATTGTGCATAGAGTTGTATGGTATGTGAAATCTTTTTAGTGAAAAATCTGCGTTTCAGCATAATTCTGTTACCATGGAATTGCCCCTAACTAATATCGTTGTTAAGCCAGGGAGGGGAACCAAGGGAGGTTACACAATAAGTGTGTCATGACCACAACAGCCTAGCCTAGATGGTATTCTATCCCACTGGTAGTTTACTGCATCAGGCTTGTGTGATGTTGTGACCACACCTGTGACAGGAATACTTCAATTAGCTCCCAGAGAGTTGATGCCCTAGGCTTTAGCTCAGTGGGCTAATGTTGTCCACTTTAGTCACACAGACAGTATCTGTGTTTGATTCCCAGCCAATGTGGCGTAGCCTGCATGTTCAAACTGCTCTTTTTGCATTTCCTGACAGGGTGACGGATAACCATGTTTTATGCCTGAAGCTGCTTGATTTACAGTTTAACTCCTCATGGTCGCAATGACTTTCTCTTTCTTGCAGACTTGCAACAAGCTCTAAATTGGTCAGTTAGTGAGGGCGATAGTTAGAAATAGAAAGCCTGCTGATTGTGTTTGAGCTGATGTCTATGCCCCAGGTTTGAGTAGGGTTCAGATGTAATGTCTGCTAGTGACGGAACAATGAAATGGAGAGAGGGGAGGCCTGACAATGTGGTCCACCAGTAGAACTGTGCAGAGGCAAGACACACACACACTGAGGCAGGCAACTAAACAGAACCCTTATCTCCTCAGGGACACATGAATCAAACCCATCCACTCACTAGCACTTCCTGGAAACTCACCAGCTCACTGCATTCCTGCAGCTCTAGTATCATGGGAAACCAGTGACAGGACTAGACAATTCAATTGTTAGTCACTAGACGGCCATGGTAGAAAGGACAGAGAGAAGTCACTAGATTACCTGGCTCGAGAGCTTTTCTTGATTTGCGGCAGCACCTCTACTGTAGTTGTTTGAGCACAAATTGCATTTGTGATTTTTAAAGTGCTAGCCTCCGCTGTGCCTCGGTCCTTCCAGCTGTGTGATTGGTAGAAGTGCATGAGTGACAGCAGCTAGACATCTCGGTCTATAATCCTTAATCTCCTTGTGTGGCGAGATAACTAACTCAGTCTGACAGCCAAAGCCTCAGACATCCCTACTGTCTTAAGGCCTTGAGGATATAGGACTTAGCTTAGAGAGAGACACTGACTGTTGACACGCAGCTCAGCCGTACAACAGGGACCTGTAGTGCTCCATCCATGGACAGGAGCTCTCTAGAATGTCAGTACAAATCTCTGGCGAATCATCATACATACAGCGGTTGGCTCTAATGGGCACGTTGTAGACATGTACTATTTCAGTGATAATTTGATGTGTAGTAGCATTCTACATTATAAATCAGTGAAAGACTCTAGAGGAATGTACAGTCAGTCAGTAACCAAGCAGACGAAGTGAGAGAATGGATGTGGAGTGCTGTAACGCTTGGAATGCTAAAAATCAAATCACATACACATATTTAGCAGATGTTATTGCGGGTGTAGCGAAACATGATCAAAGTATTCCCCCTCTCTCTGAGCCAGTGACTGTCTGGGTCTGTGTGTTGCATAAGAGGCTGTTTCTATTAATAGCCACAGGAGTGACCTGCAACTAATATGTGGTGAATATGGGTGAAGAACAGAATAGATGGGATCTCACAAAGTACCTGGAGTCCCCGGGGACCAGACAAGCACATCCACTGTGTGTGTGTGTGTGTGCATGCGGTCTCTCAGACACGATTCTGCAGCATATGACTGTAGCTTGCCATACAACAGAAGTAAATATTATGCGTCATGTCTGAGGAGACGATGACATTGCATGACATTGATGTAAACTGAATATAGCTTAAACTGGCGATCAGCAGTTGTAACAATAACAATGCGTTCTCCCATGTTTTGGTAAGAAGCTGAGGGATGGGGCTGGAGAAATGTAACCTTTTTGAACTAAGCTCATGAGGCATTTATAAGTCTTCATACATATAATTCATTTAAGTCTAAAAATGGGCGTAGCATCTGCTGATTGCCACATTAAGCCACCAACAGTAGATATTGAAGCTGCAGCACACGTGTGCCCTCGTTGTCATGCGATGTCCTATCAATGTGTGTACAGTAGCCCCCACGAGAAGAGAAGCGAATAGAGTGCATGTGTACATTCCCTATCATAGCTCAGCCCTAGTGGTGTGTGCTCATTAACCCTCTGCTGTGAAGGGGAAACAAGGGAGTAATGAGAGAGATGGCGGAGGGAAGGAGGTGAGAGGAGCCTGCTAAATTAGCAATGTTTTAATAAGAACAGCTACTGCAGGGCTGCTGACCCTGAAACAGAACGGGTTCCTTCCTTATAGCCTCACAGGTTTAGCCTAGCTAGCAGTTAGCTTAGTTTAGCCGGCAGGACCCTCATACTCCCCTAGCCAATACAGACCTTTCTCCTCGCTCACATCATATCAGCCAGGAACTAATAAAACAGATGTACTCTATTGCTAATATGATTTATACCTCTAATGAGTAATCTAGTTAATCATGGAGTGATAAGAGCAGGGCAGGTTCCTTGTATTCAAGTTGTTAACATTGTGATGGGGCTCCCGAGTGGCATTGCATCTCAGTGCTAGAGGCGTCACTACAGAGCCTGGTTTGATTCCAGGCTGTATCACAACCTGCCATGATTCCCATAGGGCGACGCACACCCGGGTTAGGGTTTGGCCGGAGTAGGGCGTCATTGTAAATAAGAATTTGTTCAACTTGCCTAGTTTAATAAAGGTAATAAAAATAATGAACAGGTCATGTTGAATGGTGATTGTCTATAGGGCCTATGCTGTCTACAGCCTGTGATGATGAATAGGCTAATGTACAGTAGAGGCTGATGAGGTAGTGGTCCCATTGTTTAAAGGCCAACCAGGTCCCCTGGTTTCTATACAGTTGTAATCTGCGACCTTTTAGAGCCTCATTATCTTGGCTACTCCCTAAACATGTCTGGTGAATTGACCATTCAAGTTTCTCTGCATGTGACATTTTAGCCACGTGTTTTTTTCCCCACACACACAAAGAAATCATACCACCAACAAAGCTTTAAAGTTAGACTCATCCATATGACATCATCATAGACTGCGAGGCCCGGGTTTTAGTTAGGTGGTGGGTGTGGCAGGGAGAGCGGTTGGCACGGCTTAATTTTAGAGGCCCCCCATCTTGGCGGTGTAGTCATGTTTGCATTTTAAACGCTTAGGAGGCCTGCCCAAGACTTTTCTATGCAGAAAACAAACACATTCTAATCATTGGTGCATACCTTAACCTGAACCATGACAGTAGTGTCACAAATACCCCTGATTTTCTTTAAAAGTACTATATGAAAAGGGTACAGACCATGAAATGGTGTGTTAGTGGGGTGTGTATATCTTATGTAACTGAGGGTGTAATTAGTATGATCGTGTGAAATTGGTCCTGATTTGATTTATTGCAGGCAGGCAGTCAGAGAGAATTAGGCTATACCCCCATGAAAAGGCTAGTACTAATACAGTACAACCACACACAGGGTTAATCATTTAATATATTACATTTGTAAAGTGCTTTTCATTATACAGAATAATCTCAGTGCATAAAATAAAAAACAACTATCCACGGAAACTGACATAAAGAACACCACTGACGCTACAAGAGACAAGGCCACCAAGGAGCACAGCTATCAACAGAAAGCCTTCCTAAAGAACAAAGTCTTCAGGCTCCTTTTTAAGGTAGGGCAGGGCGATACGGCCTAAAAATCATATCTACATTTTTTTGGGGGGGGGACGATTCAAGATATCTCGATTTTCAAACAGTCAGCAATAATCCTAATGAATTCAGGGCTTGTGAAGTTATACCTAAGTTAAACGTAAGCCTTCCACAACCATAAGACCCAGGGGGGTTGGGTTAAAATGCGGAAGACACATTTCAGTTGAATGCATTGTTGTATAACTGACTAGGTATCCCCCTTTCCTTTCCCTGTTCACTAGACAATTATTTAATCAAAATAGTTGAACCTGCTTTTTTGCAATCACTGATCTGGGTTTCGAGTCTGTTGATGAAAATGCACTTTTTTGTTACAAATGTAACCATTTAGTGGTTAAGAGCGTTGGTTCAATAAACAAAAAGTTGCTGGTTCGAATCCCTGAGCCAACTAGGTAAAAAAAGCTGATGTTCCTTGTGCAAGGCACTTAACCCTAATTGCTCTGGATATGAGCATCTGCTAAATAACAAATACAAAATAAAAACATTATGCACATTCAGTAATAATTACTCATTTCTTGTGACAGGCATTTGGCTATAGAAAATGAACACAGGTCTAATATAAACATTATCTCAAGCATAAGCCCACGTGCTAGTGAGTAGCCAGCTAACCTGTATATGTCAAGTTTAGCCAACTTGGATCTTTTTGCTAGCTAACAAGGCAGAACAGTGGAGTTGTTATGAACGCACCATACTGTCTGTCTCCAACTGTTTGAACAGCATGTTAGCCTGTCCACTTTGTTCAGATGTTGAAATAAAGTATCCTTCCTTATTTATCAGAATGAGAACGAGTTCCCAATTCCTTATTTTGTGTTTTATGCTTATTGCGCGTTTATAAAACAGACTAGTCAGCTAGTATAACAGTCTTTGGCTAAAATGCTGGTAGCGGTACTTGGTACTGCAATGCTGCACACAACAAACTGACCTTTCATTTCTAGACTCAGTTTTCATTGATACTTTCGTTTTAGTAGTGTCAGTAGAAAGTTCTATTTCTCCTCTATTACAGTATATTAATGTCTCTGTGTTTCTGTGTCCATATGACCCATTCTGTTGGACCAAACCTCAAATGCAAATAGCGCGTTGAAACCGCATGTCAGAGAGGAAGACGTGATCTCTCATCTTTGTTGTTGTCAGTGGCATGGAGAAGGGCTTGGTGTGTGTGTGTGGGTGTGTGTGTGTGTGTGTGTGTGTGGTGTGTGTGTGTGTGTGTGTGTGTGTGTGTGTGTGTGTGTGTGTGTGTGTGTGTGTGTGTGTGTGTGTGTGTGTGTGTGTGTGTGTGTGTGTGTGTGTGTGTGTGTGTGTGTGTGTGTGTGTGTAAACCAGAGAAAGAGGCGACGCGTGCGTTTTCACTCTGGCAAATATCTGTCAAATAAGCCCAATGGGTTTATTTTGGACCTAAGCTTGTCTCCTGACTTCCTGCCTTTGGGAGAAAGACTCCCATTGTTCAGGCGGAGACATGTGCATCTCGTCATTATATACAGATTTCTGGTGTAAATGGGAAGGTGCACAGAAGGAGCAAAGGAAACGAGACCAAAAAGACAAGTGAACATAAACGCTTAAAAAAAAAAAAAAAAAAAACTTTATTCTTGCGATGCAGGCATTTGGAATATTGAGCAAAAACATTCATTTGAATGAATTCGATATATCGCCCAGCTCTACCTTCAGGTGGTCCGGGAGGGCATTCTAGACGCTGAGGGTGGTCGAGCTGTAAGCCCATATCGCCAAGCAGCCCAGTTTGTTTCAGGGGGCGTGGAGAAGCAGGTTGTCGCTTGACTTGAGGCTGCAGGTGGGTTTACGGGATTTAGGGAGACCGATAATTGAATTCTACACTAAACGCAGTGATGCGTGTTTCTCTTCACATGATGGTGACTGAAATGAGACTAACAGGCTGAATTGTTAACCACCACAAGGCCTGAGTTGTCTGTCTGTCTTTGAGATGTTACGGTTGGGGGGTGCAGAAGTCAGATTGAACAGGATTTACCCTATTGGATTCATCACATCAAACTATTTGTTCCAAGACACACAGTGGTGGAAATACTGCTAACTAGCCTAACTGCGCATTCTGCATCCTTTCATGTGATATGCCTGATTTGTACACAATTGACTCATGAAATGTGCTGGATGTCCATGTGCTCAATATATCCACTAGCCTTGACAGGTGTCATCCAGGTTTAGAGCAGTATATCTCTGTTAGTGCTACTAGGAGAGATTACATACCAGGTACACTTACTAAATCTGTCCCTTTTTATAGTCAAACAAACATCAAATCAGTCACTAAGCAGTAAGCACCAACTGCTATTGTAGGCCTATGTACTGTGACTGTACCATAGAAATGTCTAGCCTACATGCTCTGTTTGAGTATAGACTGGTTGTACTTGTTAAATCTACCATACATGTAACAACATGTTATCTTGACTTAAGTAACAGTGATCTGTCAGCAGGTACACCAGCCAGCTGTATGTCAGTCAGGGCGGTGTGTCTGTCAGTCAGTCAGGGAGCGGTGTGCGTCTGTCTGTCAGTCAGGGAGCGGTGTGCGTCTGTCTGTCAGTCAGGGAGCGGTGTGCGTCTGTCTGTCAGTCAGGGAGCGGTGTGCGTCTGTCGGTCAGTCAGGGAGCGGTGTGCGTCTGTCGGTCAGTCAGGGAGCGGTGTGCGTCTGTCGGTCAGTCAGGGAGCGGTGTGCGTCTGTCGGTCAGTCAGGGAGCGGTGTGCGTCTGTCGGTCAGTCAGGGAGCGGTGTGCGTCTGTCGGTCAGTCAGGGAGCGGTGTGCGTCTGTCGGTCAGTCAGGGAGCGGTGTGCGTCTGTCGGTCTGTCAGGGAGCGGTGTTATGAGAAATTAGGCTCCCTGTGCTGAGTTCCTCTCCCACTTCCTGTCCACTGGGGCCATGGAGCACGCTCACTCTGCTCCGAGGCGGAAACCCCAGACTCCGTCACCAAGGCAACGAAGAACAGGAAGTGGAACTGTGATAGTTGGCCATGCTGAGATAGAGAGAGCGCGCTGCAGAGAGATAACAGCCATCATCAAAGGAGAAGGAGATTAAACACAACATAAACATGAGAGCTCCACTCTGCACCACTCAGCTTCACTCTGAGGTGATAAGAACAGGCCAAGGAACACAGTGACTAGAATAATAGGATGCATCCCAAATGGCACCCTATTCCCTTTATAGTGCCCTACTCTTGGACCCTGGTTTAAAGTGTACTATAAAGGGAATAGGGTGCCATTTGGAACACCTCCTGTTGGGGTATTCAAAACCTGGAGGTCCGGGAAATGCTGTTCTAAGTGGTTCTTTTCATTTTGGGCTAAATCCTGCCTGCCTGACTGAACATATGAATGCACCATGATATAATTAGACAGAGAGACTAGTAATCCTGCTTCCTTCAGGGGAGATGTTTATATTCTGTCACCGTCAACCCCCAGAATACATTGCTGCCTGCCTCTGTGCTGTCCTCCTGGTTGTGTGTGTGTGTGTGTGTGTGTGTGTGTGTGTGTGTGTGAGAGAGGGGGGAGGGGGGGCTGACTGACTGACTACTTTCACAGAGGTCATGTCTCTCATCTCCCCTCTGATAAGGGAGAGCACCACCTCCTTTGCATGTGTATCTGATCAGTTACAGGAATGAGAATGGAAGTGTAGGTGTGTGTATGGGCATTGTCGTCTTTCCTGCCTTTGTAATGTGTGTGAAATAGAGGTTTGTGATGTGGGGACTACTTCTGATGTACACAGGATGCTGACAGTCTCTGAGTAACGTTGTTACCTGGCACCCCACATCACTGACAGTCTCTGAGTAACGTTGTTACCTGGCACCCCACATCACTGACAGTCTCTGAGTAACGTTGTTACCTGGCACCCCACATCACTGACAGTCTCTGAGTAACGTTGTTACCTGGCACCCCACATCACTGACAGTCTCTGAGTAACGTTGTTACCTGGCACCCCACATCACTGACAGTCTCTGAGTAACGTTGTTACCTGGCACCCCACATCACTGACAGTCTCTGAGTAACGTTGTTACCTGGCACCCCACATCACTGACAGTCTCTCTCTCTCTCTCTCTCTCTCTCTCTCTCTCTCTCTCTCTCTCTCTCTCTCTCTCTCTCTCTCTCTGTCTCTCCTCTTGTCTCTCCTCTTGTCTCCTTTCCTCCTGTGCCATGCTGCATCTCTCTCTTGCATGCTCTCTTCCCGGATGTTATCACACCTCATTTGGTCTAGAGGCGGAGGAGAGTCCTGCTGAGACCATATTCTACACCATCTGTTGTTGGATCCTTCAGCATTAGGCGAGAGATGCAGGCATCAATCCCACATGACAGGGGCATATTGGCCCACCGCCTATTAAAACAGAATGATATGATACCGATACTTTTCGTCTATATTGGATTACAACATAAACGCTTAGCTATTGCACTTTTTTTTTTTATCAAGTTCTCACAGAAATGGACTATAGAATCGACTCTGGGCAATTCCACGGCAACAGAATTGCGCTGTGTACTACTCCCTTCACAGAACAGTGCAAACTGGCTCTAACCAGAATAGAAAGAGGAGTGGAAGGCCCCAGTGCACAACTGAGCAAGAGGACAAGTACATTAGTGTCTAGTTTTGAGAAACAGACGCCTCACAAGTCCTCAACTGGCAGCTTCATTAAATAGTACCTGCAAAACACCAGTCTCAACGTCAACAGTGAAGAGGCGACTCCAGGATAATGTCCAGTGTCTGTTATTTTGCCCATCTTAATCTTTTATTTTTATTTGCCAGTCTGAGAGAGGGCTTTTTCTTTGCAACTCTGCCTAGAAGGCCAGCATCCCGGAGTCACCTCTTCACTCCATTGCT
Source organism: Salmo salar (assembly GCF_965601325.2). Classification (NCBI taxonomy): domain Eukaryota; kingdom Metazoa; phylum Chordata; class Actinopteri; order Salmoniformes; family Salmonidae; genus Salmo; species Salmo salar. The sequence goes on from NC_138309.1 coordinate 8,719,387, forward strand.
CCAGATACTCAACTAGTCTAAAGAAGGCCAGTTTTATTGCTGCTTAAGTCAGAACAACAGTTTTCAGCTGTGCAAACATAGTTGAAAAAGGGTTTTCTAATGATCAATTAGCCATTTCAAATGATAAACTTGGATTATCTAACACAACGTGCCATTGGAACACAGGAGTGATGGTTGCTGATAATGGGCCTCTACGCCTATGTAGATATTCCATAAAAAATCAACCGTTTCTAGCTATAATAGTCATTTACAACATTAACAATGACCCCAAACTTTGGAACGGTAGTGTGTGTGTGAGATACACATACAGAGAATGATTTATTTCAGCTTTAATTTCTTTCATCACATTCCCAGTGGGTCAGAAGTTTACATACACTCAATTAGTATTTGGTAGCATTGCCTTTAAATTGTTTAACTTTGGTCAAACGTTTCGGGTAGCCTTCCACAAGCTTCCTACAATAAGTTGGGTGAATTTTGGCCCATTCCTGGTGGTGTAACTGAGTCAGGTTTGTAGGCCGCTTTGCTTGCACACGCTTGCAAATCCTTTGCATAAATTGCCTACATTACTACAAATATTAATAGCTAATTATGGAAATTAAGAAACAGGATTTTTTAAATATATATATATCTTTTACAAATGTTTTATATATATATATTTTTTTTAAATTATATATATTTTTTTGATAGCTATAGATAATACAAATCGAGGTGAGGGTGATGGAAATGCATTTGGCGGTTGATCTACTTCTGATCTGTAAATGGCACTGTGTGCTCTTTTCCAAAGATGGATCCCAGTCTGTTCAGGGCTATGGGATCCAAGGGGGTCGGGGGTGGTCTGCCGGGCATTGGGATGACAACCCAACTCGGGATGGGGAGGGCTTTTAGTGGGTGGAATAGTGTGGACCAATTGGAGGTTTACTTAGTGGCAATGCAAATATCATGGTACAGTTATATAGACACTCAATCATCATGTTACTTTTTAATGGTACGTTTACAAACATATATTTTGATAAATAGAGTTCAAAGTTGTCTCATTACGGTAAGTGGTGAAATAAGTATAGCCACTTACAACGGTAATAGCTTAGCCGATAATAAGAAAAGACGATCAGAGAAGGAATACCATATCTATTGTTTACAGGAAACTCATTCAACAATTTTAGTTGCAATTTTGTGGAAAAAGGACTGCGGGGGCGAAATATATTTCTCCCATAGGCAAAGAAATTCAAAAGGGGTGTTGGTTTTAATTAACAGTTATTTTGATCCAAATGTGCAAATTGTCCAAACAGATCATCAAGGTAGATGGATTATTTTAAATATGTTATTGGACAATAAACAGATGTGGCTTATTAACCTATACGGACCAAATAATGATGATCCAAGCTTCTTTGAAAATATATATAAGAATTTATCAACTCTACAAGCAACACTAGACTATATTATTATTATTATTATTATTATTATTATTGTGGGAGATTTTAATACGGTCTTAAATACCTCTATGGACCGCAAAGGAAATCACACTACAAACTATCACCCTCAGGCACTTAAGGAAATCATGAATGTCATGGATATATTGGAATTAGTGGATATATGGAGACTTAATTACCCTGACCTAGTGACATATACATGGCGGAGGCTTAATCGAGCTAGTCGTCTTGACTACTTTCTTATGCCATTCTCTCTGGCACCAAAAGTTTCAAAAGTGTTGATAGGGGACAGAATGCGGTCAGATCATCACATAATTGACATATATTACTCTTACAGAATTTCCACGTGGGCGAGGATATTGGAAATTTAATCAAAGCCTACTAGATGATGATATTGTTTAGAACTAGGACAGAAGAATTTATAACTGACTTTTTCAGACATAACATAGGTACGGCAGATCCCCTTACTGTATGGGACACTTTAAAATGTGCCTTTAGAGGCCGTGCAATTCAGTACTCATCTATAAAAAAAAAAGCAATTTAGATCAAAAGAGTCCATATTAACAAAGGAAATTTGAAGGACTAACAGCACAGTTATATAGCAATAAAAACTGTACCATAGAGGCACAGAATAAGTTAGAGGAAAAATAAATGGAGGAACTTATTCAAGAAAGATCCAGTGTAATATATTATAAAAATAAAGCGAACTGGATGGAATATGGGAAAAAATGCACCAAATTTATTTTTCAATCTTCAATATATAAATGCTACCAAAAAAAATGTATTGAAACTTGTTATAAATGATGGAGTCACGCATGATTCACCGAATGATATTTTGAAAGAGGAAGTAAAGTACTTTAAGAATATGTTTTCGTTTCAGTCTCCTCCATCTCCTCTAACTGGAACTAATTGTATGGATCTTTTTCCTAATAATAATGTAAAATGAACATCTGTACAGAAAGACTCATGTGAAGGCCAAATTACAGAGGAGGAACTTCTTGATGCAATTAAAGCCTTTAAGGCGGGGGAAAACTCCAGGGCTGTATGGCATATCGGTGGAAGTGTACAAAACTTTTTTTGATATATTCAGAGGACCATTACCATGATTTAACCACTCCTATATAAATGGTAGATTATCAGACACGCAACAAGAATGTCTGATTTGATTATTACTGAAACAGGACCCAAGTGATATATATATATATATATTAATTACTGCTCAAAAAAATAAAGGGAACACTTAAACAACACAATGTAACTCCAAGTCAATCACACTTCTGTGAAATCAAACTGTCCACTTAGGAAGCAACACTGATTGACAATAAATTTCACATGCTGTTGTGCAAATGGAATAGACAACAGGTGGAAATTATAGGCAATTAGCAAGACACCCCCAATAAAGGAGTGGTTCTGCAGGTGGGGACCACAGACCACTTCTCAGTTCCTATGCTTCCTGGCTGATGTTTTGGTCACTTTTGAATGCTGGCGGTGCTTTCACTCTAGTGGTAGCATGAGACGGAGTCTACAACCCACACAAGTGGCTCAGGTAGTGCAGCTCATCCAGGATGGCACATCAATGCGAGCTGTGCCAAGAAGGTTTGCTGTGTCTGTCAGCGTAGTGTCCAGAGCATGGAGGCACTACCAGGAGACAGGCCAGTACATCAGGAGACGTGGAGGCCGTAGGAGGGCAACAACCCAGCAGCAGGACCGCTACCTCCGCCTTTGTGCAAGGAGGAGCAGGAGAAGCACTGCCAGAGCCCTGCAAAATGACCTCCTGCAGGCCACTAATGTGCATGTGTCTGCTCAAACGGTCAGAAACATGAGGGTGGTATGAGGGCCCGACGTCCACAGCTGGGTGTTGTGCTTACAGCCCAACACCGTGCAGGACGTTTGGCATTTGCCCGAGAACACCAAGATTGGAAAATTCGCCACTGGCGCCCTGTGCTCTACACAGATGAAAGCAGGTTCACACTGAGCACATGACAGACGTGACAGAGTCTGGAGACGCCGTGGAGAACGTTCTGCTGCCTGCAACATCCTCCAGCATGACCGGTTTGGCGGTGGGTCAGTCATGGTGTGGGGTGGAATTTCTTTGGGGGCCGCACAGCCCTCCATGTGCTCGCCAGAGGTAGCCTGACTGCCATTAGGTACCGAGATGAGATCCTCAGACCCCTTGTGAGACCATATGCTGGTGCGGTTGGCCCTGGGTTCCTCCTAATGCAAGACAATGCTAGACCTCATGTGGCTGGAGTGTGTCAGCAGTTCCTGCAAGAGGAAGGCATTGATGCTATGGACTGGCCCGCCCGTTCCCCAGACCTGAATCCAATTGAGCACATCTGGGACATCATGTCTCGCTCCATCCACCAACGCCACATTGCACCACAGACTGTCCAGGAGTTGGCGGATGCTTTAGTCCAGGTCTGGGAGGAGATCCCTCAGGAGACCATCCGCCACCTCATCAGGAGCATGCCCAGGCGTTGTAGGGAGGTCATACAGCCACGTGGAGGCCACACACACTACTGAGTCTCATTTTGACTTGTTTTAAGGAAATTACATCAAAGTTGGATCAGCCTGTAGTGTGGTTTTCCACTTTAATTTTGAGTGTGACTCCAAATCCAGACCTCCATGGGTTGATAAATTGGATTCCATTGATTATTTTTGTGTGATGTTGTTGTCAGCACATTCAACTATGTAAAGAAAAAAGTATTTAATAAGATTATTTCTTTCATTCAGATCTAGGATGTGTTGTTTAAGTGTTCCCTTTATTGATCCAGTCCATAAAAAAAAAATGGAGACCCCTTACACTTCAGTGTTGTGATGCAAAAATGCTTGGCGCATAGAATTAAAAAAGTATTGTCAGAGATTATTCATCCTAATCAGGCGGGATTTTTACATGGACAATGCATTGGAGATAATAAAAGACAAGTACTGGAAACAATAGAATACTATGAAATATCGGGGACACCAGGCCTGGTTTTCATAGCTGATTTTGAAAAGGCTTTTGATAAAGTATGACTGGAGTTTATATTTCAATTTTGGGGAATGTCTTATAAAATGGGTTAAAGTTATGTATAGTAACCCTAGGTGTTGAATAGTAAATAATGGCTACATGTTAGAAACTATCTAGAGGAGTAAAACAAGGGTGTCCACTATCAGCATATCTATTTATTATTGCCATCGAAGTGTTAGCTTTTAAAATTAGATCAAACAATATTAAAGGATTAGAAATCCGTGGCTTAAAAACAAAGGTGTCTTTTTACGCTGATTCATGTTTTCTTTTAAAACCACAATTAGGATCTCTCCACGGCCTCATAGAGGATCTAGATACTTTTGCTATCCTCTCTGGATTAAAACCAAATTATGATAAGTGTACTATATTATGTATTGGATCACAAAAAAAATGCTAATTTTACATTACCGTGTAGTTTACCAATTAAACGGTCTGACGGAGATGTGGACATACTCGGTATACATATCCCAAAAGAAAGAAATGATCTCACTCCAATACATTTTTATAGAAAGTTAGCAGAAATATATAAGATCTTGCTACCATGGAAAGTAAAATACCTGTCTAGTTGTGGAAAAATCACTCTGATTAACTCTTTAGTCATATCTCAGTTTACCTATTTGCTAATGGTTTTGCCTACACCTAGTGACCTGCTTTTTAAATTATATGAACAAAAAATATTCCATTTTATTTTGAATGGCAAGCCAGACAAAATTAAAAGGGCCTATTTATATAACGAATATGAATTCGGGGGGCAGAAATGATTCAATATTAAAGCATTAGACATCTCACTAAAGGCATCAGTCATACAAAAGTTATACTTAAATCCAAACTGGTTCTCTAGTAAATTGGTAGGAATGTCTCATCCCATGTTCAAGAATGGCCTTTTCCCCTTTATTCAGATTACACCTGCTCACTTTCGGGTTGTTTTGAAAAGGAAATAATCTCCAAAATGTCGTTATTTTTTTAAACAAGCCTTAGGAAGTTGGTTGCAATTTCAGTTTAATCCACCTGAAAAGACAGAACAAATAATACAACAAATATTGTGGTTAAACTCAAATATACTAATTGATAAAAAAATATATATATTTTTCGAAGAAATGTTTAAAAAACATAATTTTAGTGAATGATATCAAAAATAGGACTGGTGGAGTTATGTCACACATGCAGCAAACAGACAGACATATGGAAATGTCTGCTCTACCCAAAATTACAACCAACTAATTGCAGCATTACCACAAAAATGGAAGAGGCAAGTAGAAGGGGAAAAAGTATGGAACTTGTATGTTGGCCCTGTATTAAAGAACATAAATGGTTAAAGACAAGTGTGGATAAATAAAAACATTTTCCAATTTCATTTAAGGACCAAAAAATTGACAGCTGTGCCATATAAATTGCAAAATAGTTGGGAAGAGATTTTCGATGTACCCATTCCATGGCACTTGCTTTATGAATTGATACGCAAAACGCCAGATTCAGAACTTCACATTTTTCCATTTAAATTACTATACAAAATTTTTGCAACTAATAGAATGTTATATATATGGGGGATACAATCTTCCCAGCTCTGCAGATTTTGCTGTGAGGAGGCAGAGTCATTAGATCATTGATTTTGGTATTGTCCATATGTAGCTCATTTTTGGTCACAGGTCCAGGAATGGCTGAAAAATTGCAACATTTGCCTAGAACTAACACTGCAGATAGCAATACTGGGTGATTTTAAAAAGCCATAATCAATAATAGAATAATTATTTTAGCAAAAATGTTTATTTTTAATTTACAGTCTGTAGAAGCTATGAGAATAGAAAGGTTCAGTACTTTTGTGAAGCATCACAGCACAGTTGAAAAATATATGGCAAATAGAAATCCAAAATGGATGGTGTTGATAGATGGGAGGGGTTGAATGCAGCTGAAGGGTGGGACTAATAACAAAATAACCAATGTAAAACATACGGGGTCTGTAAAATGTATATAGGTTCAGACATTTTGTGAAATAGCACAGTTACAAATAGAAATCAAACTGGATGGACATCAGAAATAGAGGAAGTACTAAAAACAAACAAAATGTAACTATTGTAAAATAGATTGTGTCTGTAAAATGTGTATAAGATGTATATGTATGTATGTGCATATGCATGCATGCTGTACCAGTCAAAAGTTTGGACACACCTACTCATTTGAGGGTTTTTCTTAATTTTTTGCTATTTTCTAAATTGTAGAATAATAGTGAAGACATCAAAACTATAAAATAACACATATGGAATCATGTAGTAACCAAAAAAGTGTTAAACAAATCTTAAATATATTTTAGATTCTTCAAAGTAGCCACCCTTTGCCTTGATGACAGCTTTGCACACTAGGCATTCTCTCAACGAGCTTCATGAGGTAGTCACCTGGAATGCTTTTCCAACAGTCTTGAAGGAGTTCCCACATATGCCGAGCACTTGTTGGCTGCTTTTCCTTATCTCTGCGGTCCAACTCATCCCAAACCATGTCAATTGGGTTGTTGGGTGATTGTGGATGCCAGGTCATCTGATGCAGCACTCATCACTCTCCTTCTTGGTCAATTAGCCTTTACACAGCCTCGGTGTGTTTTGGGTCATTGTTCTGTTAAAAAAACAATATTTCCACTAAGTGCAAATCAGATGGAAAGGCGTGCGCCCCATGGAGGATTTGAACTTGCACCACAAGTGGCAATAGATGTCAGGAACTTGGCCCCATACCACTGTGATCTAACCGTCCAGAGCCGTCGGCGCTTGTAATGCACAATTATATTATCAGTGTGTGCCATTGGACTTCTGGTAGGTATGTTTTAGTGAGAAAGAGTTGATCAGAAACAACTACATTTACCCTCCACCTAAATGTATATTTATGAGCAATTCCCCGAACCCCCAACTTCTCACCTGAATGCATTTTTGTTTTACATTTGAAGGGGTTGGGCAAAGGCTGAGATTGGGGTTGAGAGTTACTCTTTGACTTTTTCTGCTGGATGTTTTTTCTAAGACCCCTTTTCCATCTGTTCGACCAGAAATCAAATGTTTTGGGTGAAAAAAATGTATAATGCCTTAATGTCTCAAATATAGACTCATTATGTTTGTAACAGACCTATAAGACTAGAGTGGCTGCTATAGTAAGTAGTTAATGAAGTAGTTAATAAAACCATAGACTGTGTGGACCTGAACAGCCTCTCAGCATGACACACGCACATGGTGACACACAGAGCTGGAAACTGATTATGACAATCTGTCTCCAGCCCCATCCCTCAATCTGTGTGAGTCACAGCCACTGATGCCAGCAGGCAGGCAGTTCTAAAGATCCCTGCTGTCTTGAAGCTAGCTAGACTACAACCCTGTCCCTGCCTGCCGCCGCCTCCCCACACACTCTCTGTCTCGTGTTGGTTTCACATTTCTTGCAGTAGAGGAAATACAGAATGTCTAGTCAACGTTGTTGTTGTTTAGGTGTTTTAGTACTGTGCTGAAACAAAAGCCTGCACAAGCAGGAATGATGGTCACTGAGCTAAAGAGACAGATGAAGGGGGTGTGATGAGTATGGAGGTCAGAGGTGCTGTATGCTCATCTTGATTAAAAGAACAGGCCTCTGGATTTGACTAACATTAGTTCAATCTGATGGGATGTTTATGTTTAGTCATTACTCTACAATAACACTATGCTTTCTCTTTCTCTCGCACTCAGATCAATGAGTTGAGCCATGTTCAGATCCCCATCATGCTGATGCCTGATGACTTCAAGGCCTACTCCAAGATCAAGGTGGACAATCACCTCTTCAACAAGTAAGTGTACAGACACACACAAGACACACTAATCAAAATGCTCTGATGTTAAATGTCTATCTCAATAACAGCTTGTACTGTGTGTGTGTGTGTGTAGGGAAAACATGCCGAGCCATTTCAAGTTTAAGGAGTACTGTCCTCTGGTGTTCCGCAACCTTAGAGAACGTTTTGGCATCGACGACCAGGATTTCCAGGTACACGCACGCAGAAGCAGACTGAACTCTGACAATCACACACTCACTCTCTCTCTCTCTCTCTCTCTCTCTCTCTCTCTCTCTCCCACAATTTCTTGCTCACATTCTCTCTGTAGATTCAAAAACAGTTTCAGATTTTTACAGAAATGTGTGATTCACTGTTCTCTCTCTCTTTGTAGAACTCCCTGACCCGTGCGGCTCCGTTAAACAGTGATTCCCAGGGTCGGAGTGGGGCTCGCTTCCACACCTCCTACGACAAACGCTACGTCATCAAAACCATCACCAGTGAGGATGTGGCTGAGATGCACAACATCCTCAAGAAGTACCACCAGGTACACACACACACACACACACACACACACACCTCAAGAAGTACGAAAGTGAGTCTTAATCAAACTCTCCTCCAATGCTTCTATTTCTCTAGTTCATAGTGGAGTGTCATGGCAACACGCTGCTGCCTCAGTTCCTGGGGATGTACCGCCTCACAGTGGACGGAGACGAGACCTACATGATCGTCACCAGGAATGTCTTCTCCCACCGCCTCTCTGTCTACAAAAAATATGACCTCAAGGTAGGTAGCTAGGTAGGTAGGGGTGGGAGGGAGGGAGGGGATAATTGGAGACTTTCATAAGGAAAAAGGAATGTCTGACATCTTTCTGTCTATCAGGGCTCCACTGTGGCCAGGGAGGCCAGCGACAAGGAGAAGGTACAGTAATTTACTCACACTCACACACACACACACAAAACAACCAGACCTATACATGGTGTGTTTTAGTGTATTGATATAGACACTAATTATGGAGTTTGATTCTGATTCCTGGCCACTCCCTGTCCTATAAAAGCCATGAGGGCGGGAACCGAGGAAGGAATGGACTGACGGACGGAGGGTGGGGGGAGGGACTGACGGACGGACAGGGTGAGGGGGAGGAACTGACGGACGGACGGACGGAGGGACTGGGGGCAGGGACCGGGGGGGAGGGAGGGACTGACGGGGGAGGGACGAAGGGAGGGGGGAGGAAGGGACGGACGGAAGGAGGGAGGGAGGGACGGAAGGGGGGGGGGGGGGGGACGGACAGAGGGAGGGAGGGAAGGGAGGGCCCAACGGAGGGGAGGGAGGGACCAACAGGGGTGGGGGACCGACAGGGGTGGGGGAAGGAAGCAAGGGACCGACCGACGGAGGGAGGGGACAGCGGGACCGACAGGAGGGACCGACGGCCCGAGGGGAGGGACCGACGGCCCGAGGGGAGGGACCGACGGCCCGAGGGGAGGGACCGAGAAAGGGAGGGACCGAGGGAGGAGGGATGGACCGAGAAAGGGAGGGAGGGAGAGGAACCGAGGGAGGGAGAGGAACCGAGGGAGGGAGAGGGGGGACCGAGGGAGGGAGCTGTGTGTTAACACCTGGTCCATTAAACCAACAGCTTCTGTTCATTTACCTACCTGCCCTACCTTATGTCATCAACTACATGGCTCCACTTCTACTGAGCTGGTTTGCGTTGGTTTTTGGGGTGGGAGTGGGGGGGGGGTAGTTCAAACTGTTCATCTTCTGTTAAGACCCCTGCCCATTACACTCACCATACTCTTGCACGCTCCGTGTGTCTTCAGTTTGCTGCTGCTACAGCAGTCCCATTGCTTCCCCTGCTTGCTGTCTGTGTGTGAGAGACCGATGTGTGTGCCAAATGCTTTGTTTGTCTTCTAGAGAGTGAATGTTTTGTGTGTGTGTGCGTTTACATTCCTGGATTATTTGATCAGATGCTCTTTGTTTTCTGGTAATAAGAGCAGACTTTCTCTGAGAGTGAATGAGTGAATCAGCCCAGAGCCGTGTGGTCTAAATATATGGCTTTGATTCAGCCAATGGCAGTTGTACAAACAGAACACAGGCTTTGTGATTCTGCAACCTTCCCTGTTGGCAGGAATCTTCCCTGCAGTGTGGGAAAGTGTGATGTGGTGTGAACTGGCGTGTGAGACTGAACTTTTCTGCATATTTGGACGTTGTGTGTGTGTGTCTGAGTAGCTAGATCATCATTTGACCCCGACAGGCCGGATCTTTCCTCCTGAAACTGTAGAAGCTCGGCCGGGTGGAACACCAAAACCAGCGGGGCGTTGTAACTTCGGGGAACCCCTCAGTCTAAATATAGCCCTCTGAGGAAGAGAATAGGGACTTAAATGGGAGTACAGAAGCTGTTGATCACACACTGTACTACACAGTAAGCTCTCTTCTCTCAGCTTAATGTGTCACTATTACAGAATGCCAATAGTTTTTTCTGACAGATCAGCGATAACGGACTAGCCAAGATGTGGAACGACTTGAATTGTTCCATTTACAAACACAACGGCTGTAGTACTAATACAAGATAATACAAGTACCTACTGCTGCTGCTTTTACCACAGGCCTACAGCATTCACAGGCCTACAGCATTCACAGGCCTACAGCATTCACAGGCCTACAGCATTCACAGTTGTACACTGTTTTTACCTAAAAGTTTGACATAGTGTGTACACACACACACACACACACACACACTGTATGCGCACAGAAATCCGTGAACAGGCATGCCATGACCACCCACCATCACTGTTCAATTACATGACTTGTGAATGAATTAAAGGCCTTCTCACATTGAGCAGTCGTGTGTGTGTGTGTTCAGGCATGACTACTTCCACTATCATGTTTCATCTCTAATGGCAGACTGGCTTTAGAAATACACATTTTCTACATTTTCAGGTTAGGTTGATTCATTGGTTAGTTGGTAAAAAGCTGTGACTGAGTGGTATCCATAGGCACTGCTGTGTATTCATGAATACACTAGGGGTGAATGGAGGTACAGGATATTAGGTGTGTGTTGAGGTACATGGTAGTTAGTATGTGTTAGGTGGTGTAATGTAATGTGCGTAACAGCCGTATGGTGTGTAGTGTTTCACACACAAACAACAAGCACTCTTGACTGACTGCATGCCCCCCCCCCCCCCCCCCCCCCATGCACGTTCTCTGCATGGTCCTACATCTCTAGGTTCGTCTCCAACACCTCCACCAACCGCTCTGTTCTGCATGCTGTAGACTCACTTGGCCTACTGTCCTCACATGGAACCTGGACTTTTCTTTCACATCAACATATTCATACTTTACAGCCAGGGTGGGCAATGGGGCTGCACTATGCACTGTGCGGGGTTTTGTTCCTGCTCTTAACACACCTAATTCAAGTGATCTAATCACAGTCAATGTTTAGACCATGAATAGTGATGTGATTAGGGATCAGTTGTGTTAATGCTGGGCTGGAACAAAAGTCTGCACTCCCAGCTTCTCCCTGGTTCCAGAGATTTGTCATGGTACCTGTTTACCACTATAGATCTCTGCTATCTAACGTTGTTGTTTCCTCTCCCTGGGCTCCTCCTGCCCGCTGGTAGTGGTGTTAACACTGTTAGCTACCGGCTGGCCTTCCCTACAGGCGACATGGCATTTACCTGACATAGTCCGTCTTAGCACCAGTCTAAAAGAACACCTGAAATGCCACCCTAGCTGTTACAGCGCTTTCTTATGCGCACAAAACCGGAGGATATGCAGATTCTGTTTACACTTAGCAGATGCTATATCCAAAGAGATTTGCAGTACAGTGAGAGCATAAAATGTAGTATGTGTATGTGATCCCTGCGGGAATTGAACCTGCAACCTTGGCTTTTCTAGCAGCACTTGCCAGGCTGTACGCTCTTTCAGAAGCTCTCTTTCCTTGCCGCGCTTTAAACTAGACTAATACAGTTTGTATATTTCTTAAACACTTGCCTTTCCTTAAAACTTCCTTCCTTCCTGTCCCCGGCTCTCTCCTCTCATCCTCCTCCCTCCATCCCTCCCTCGCTCCCCTCTTCTAGCAGCCACGCCCTCCTGAGGATGCGCCACCGCGGCCCAAATCTAACGTTCAGCAAAGGCTGCAAACGCTGCGGATCGCCACGCGCTTTTACTGCGCCATGAAACACGTAAGAGACGTAAGGAACAAGGCCAGGCATGCTCAATCTATCTACCTATCAAATCATATTATAGAACCAAGTCCAGGCATGCTCAATTTATCAGATCAATCGTATCTCATTTTATTTTCATAGCTTTTTCAGATTCCTGTAATGACAGATACAGGACACCTGCAATGGACTGACATGTAGGAAACAGGCAGATGGGAACTGGCTTATTCTGGAACAGTTATTCACACTGTTGTTTTTTCCCCCTTTCGTCTAGGGCTATTGACTCACAACCAATCACTTTCACTTCCTGTCCCTCACAAATACACACACACAGTGTAATGATGCTGTACCTCAGGGAGTGTGTGTCTGCGTCTGAAATGGCACCCTATTCCCTATATAGTGCACTGCTTTTGACCAGGGCCCATCAGTCCCCCTGGCTAAAAGTAGTGCGCTATATAGGGAAAACGGGTGCTATTTCAGAGACAACCTGTGTGTAACTGACCCAGATTCCCATTCGGTGTTGACGAGCAGGCAGAGAGAGACACGTGACTGGTTAGAACAGCTGTTGTCTGAGCATGCCCAGAGCACAGCACCACTGAGCTGCAGCTGCTCCCCACCAGGCCTCTCCATTCCTCTCCTGTCCTTCCTGACCAATAATCACAATCCTGCTGTACTATCATCACACCGAGCCGTTTCACTGACCGCTTTTGGTTTTATTGACCTTTTATTTACCTGGAGGTTTGACTGTATATTTTTTGATACTTCAGTTGGTGATCTGTTACAATTCTCCTGTTCTCTCTCGCCAAGCTGAGACAAATTCACTATCGAGCGACCTCACTCACATCCGATGTGCCACAAACTTCCTGTAGCGCACTGGTAATGATGATCGAGCCCAAAGAGATCCTTCATGTCATTCTATGATGATGCCGTTCAAAAAACTGCCTTTGGTCACCTGATTGAAGGCCTTGTGCAATGGTCCTCTGATCGATCTCTTCTCTACCCTGCTCTCATTGTCTCTCTCTCTCATTTTCTCCCTCTTTCTCTCACATTCTCTCTCTCTCTCTCTCGGCTATTTTCATCTCACTTCATCTATTCTGCCTATTACTGCTACTCTACCATGTCAGACCGGTCTACCTCTGAACCACAACCATTACGTACAGTACCTGATCTACTGCTTGTATGAGATGCTCTATACTTTCTCTGATATCTGAACTGATCATTGAGCGATTTAGTGGTTGATCAGGAAGATGAGTGTTTGGGAAGAGATTGAGGATGCATAGAATGGGTGGATGGATATTTGCAATGTATATTATTTTCAGGATGATGTCTGTAGCTGGTACTAGTGTGCCTCTACCTGCTGGTTGACTCTCCACATTATTACAACGTTCACCTATTTCAGTGTGCAAGGGAGCCTCGGCCATTGCAGAATTGTTTGTGGTCTTTGTTGCTATATGTGTGTGGGTTTGTGTGGCCGCTTTTCTCGTGCTGCCGTAGAACTGCTTCTGTCAGCTCTCTGAGCAGTGCTGCTGCTGTGACCTCATTTCCTGCTCACTCCTTCCTCTGTGTAGCCAGATGGCTCATTGGAAACTCACAAGCCTCCATACAGCTCCCACTGTCTTTAACTGTCGTTATGTGTCACAGATCACTTTATTCAATGAGTCAGTTAGTTAGTTGGATCATTTTAAAGAGTGTACCTTCGGACTCCTTTCTAATAATGTAATTAGTTATAAAGTCCAGGTGTGTCCTCTGCTGTCCTGACTGTGTTTGTCTGTGTGGTGTGTCAGGCCAAGGAGCTGCCCACCTACAAGGACAACGACTTCATCAACGATGGACAGAAGATCTACATTGACGATGACAACAAGAAGATGTTCCTGGAGAAACTACGTAAAGACGTGGAGGTGTGTGTGGTTCTGTTATTTCTTCTGGTGTGAGTGAATAAATACTTGGGTTGGATTCATCCTGGTCTCACTCTTACCAAAAATGTCATTCTCCCCTTTTACTCTCTCCATGACTTTATTCTATGTCTCCTTCCTCCCTCTCCCTCCCTCCAGTTCCTGGCCCAGTTGAAGCTGATGGACTACAGTCTGCTGGTGGGGATCCATGACGTGGAGCGGGCTGAGCAGGAGGAAGTGGAGAGTGAAGATAACGAGGGGGATGATGAGGGGGAGAGTGACGGAGGGATTGGCACTCCCCCTGACTCCCCCAGTAACACCCTGGACAGCACCAAGCCCCTGTCCCCGGGGGAGTTTGACCCCACCATAGACGTCTATGCCATCAAGAGCAACGACAGTGAGTGGAGAGGGGCAAGGAGGGCGGAGAAGGAAAGGGATAGAAGGAGGGGTACAGGAGACTAAAAAGCAAAGGGTTCACTTCAAAACAGTGGGTCAGAAATACCAAATAGATGAGCAGTGTGGTTGTAGCCCTCTGGTGGCTTCATGTTATATAATTAAGCAATATACCACGGCTAAGGGCTGTTCTTAGGCACTACGCAGCACGGTGTGCCTGGATACAGCCCTTAGCCGTGGCATATTGGCCATATACCACAAACACCTGAGGTGCTTTATTGTTATTATAAACTGGTTACCAACATAATTAGAACAGTAAAAATAAATGTTTAGTCATACCCGTGGTATACGGCTGTCAGCCAATCAGCATTCAGGGCTTGAACCACCCAGTTCATAATATAGGGATAATCCTGTGTGTCTGTGTCCAGGTGCTCCTAGGAAGGAGGTGTACTTCATGGCGGTCATTGACATTCTGCAACATTACGATGCCAAGAAGAAGGCTGCTCATGCTGCTAAGACCGTCAAACACGGGGTGTGTGTGTGTGTGTGTGTGTGTGTGTGTGTGTGTGTGTGTGTGTGTGTGTGTGTGTCGCATGCCTACTTCTCTGTTGGTGTAAATGTTGTGTGTTTGGGTTTCCTCCCTTGACTGACTGTCTTCCACCGTGTGTCTCCCCCTGCAGGCGGGAGCTGAAATCTCCACGGTAAACCCAGAGCAGTACTCCAAGAGGTTCTACGACTTCATCACCACCATTCTCTCATAGCCCCCAGGGGAAGGGGAGGGGGCACTTAGGGAGATGAGAGATGGAGAGAAGGGATGGTTGAGGGTGGGGGTATTGCGCTCTATCTCTCCGTCAGCAAGGGTGTCCCTCTCAGCAGCTAATACCATCATTTGTTTACATTCATCTTCTCCTCTGTTACGTTGATCTCTGTTACATTGAACAGGGGAAATGGTATTCTAGGTTCTAGTCAGTACTTTTATATTAGTTTGTTTTGTTTACTTTGGGAATGTTTTTTTTACTGCCTCTTAACACCACGTCCTCACCCTGCATTGTTTTTGTTTGTTGTTCTGCATTCCTGTTTGGGGGGGGGGGGGGTGTTTAGAATGAGGATGAACAGGGCTGTGATTGGATAACAATAGTGTGGTCACTCGGAGTAAATAGTATAGGATGAAGTAAACAGGAAGTGCACCTTGAGGCTTATCCAATCGCTCGTCTTCAGGAAGTATGAAGCAGTCTTCCAATTGGCCTTCAGCCAGACCATCCAATCGCCATTTAGTACAGCCCTGCCCCAGCCAAAGCTACTTTCTTATTTGTCCCATCATCCATCACTTTCCCTTTAGACCCTCCTCCTGGCAGTGGATGTTACTCCTCCATTCTCAACTTACACTGCTATCCTCCTGTCACACACACTGCTCTCCTCTACCCCTCCCTCGATATACAAGATAAGTTAAGATGAGTTGTGTTTAGTAAGACGGGGAGCTGGTCAGTAGCGCTGGGTTTAGTAAGACGGGGAGCTGGTCAGTAGCGCTGGGTTTAGTAAGACAGGGAGCTGGTCAGTAGAGCTGGGTTTAGTAAGACAGGGAGCTGGTCAGTAGCGCTGGGTTTAGTAAGACAGGGAGGTGGTCAGTAGAGCTGGGTTTAGTAAGACGGGGAGCTGGTCAGTAGAGCTGGGTTTAGTAAGACAGGGAGCTGGTCAGTAGCGCTGGGTTTAGTAAGACAGGGAGCTGATCAGTAGCGCTGGGTTTAGTAAGACAGGGAGCTGGTCAGTAGCGCTGGGTTTAGTAAGACAGGGAGCTGGTCAGTAGAGCCTGGTTTAGTAAGACAGGGAGCTGGTCAGTAGAGCTGGGTGTGATTTATGACATCACTGACTGATCTGGTTTGTGTCATTCTGGATATTAGGAAGTTGGTGTGTGACTTCCTGTGGGACAGGGCAGGGCGGTGTTGTGATCTTTCATGGACCTTTTGATCCTGCATTGCCATCAGCACCTTAAACAAATCATTGCACTTTTATGTTGTTAAACATAGGATTTTTTTGTTCCGTTACATGTGCTGCAACAAAAGCACTGTTTGAAGCTATCGAACTGTGCCCCAAGATTTCTGATGGGGGTGTAGTAGGGACGAGGGAAAGTGTCTAGGCTGGAAGGCACTAGGGAGTAGGAGGGACTACAGGTGGGTTTGGGACAGGGCCTGAATGTAGTGAGCAGCAGAGGGAGAGGAGGGGTGTGTTCAGGACAGACAGCCCAGTGTTTACCTCTGGCATCGTACCAGCCTGAACCAGAGTCTTACCCACATCTGTCTGTCTCGGGTCTCCAACCCCGGCCCTGAAGAGGTACTGGGTATGGAGGCTTTTACTCCAGCCCAGCACTAGCACACCAGATTCAGCTAATTGTGGTCCAGACTGAAGACCTTGATTAGTTGGTTATTTGAATCTGTATGTGTAGTTATTATGGATCCCCATTAGCTGCTGCCAAGACACCAGCTACTCTTCCTGGGGTCCGGCACAATTAAGGCAGTTATACAATTTTAAAAACATTACAATACATTCATAAGAGATTTAACAGTGTGCCCTCAGGCCTCTACTCCACTACCACATATCTACCAAACAAAATCCATGTGTACGTGTGTGTATAGTACGTATGCATATGTCTGCGCCTATGTTTGTGTTGCTTCAGGTGTGTTAAAGCTGGGCTGGAACAAAAGCCTGCACACCCAGTAGCTCTCCAGGACCGGAGTTGGAGGAGCCCGAGACATACAAAGATCTCTACATATGTTTCAGGCCTGAATCGGACGTGTGTCTCAGGGTTTCATGAGAGAGGGAGAAGGGGAGGGTGGGGAAGAGGTGCTGGGTTGTAGAAAAATATGCTTTTGTTTAAGTGGTGATGTCATGCCAACCTGTCAACCTCTCCTTTTAACATTGTCTGCCTGTTATTCAGACTTGTTGGTGTTTTTGAAAGGTTGTTTATCTCGGAATTTGGCAGGTTTGAATTGACTTGGTAAATTTGTATATTTTGCACAAAAAGGAACCAAATGTTATGCATACGATCCTGACTGGT
This sequence comes from Salmo salar, assembly GCF_965601325.2. Lineage (NCBI taxonomy): Eukaryota > Metazoa > Chordata > Actinopteri > Salmoniformes > Salmonidae > Salmo > Salmo salar. Next base: position 8,737,087 of record NC_138309.1, read on the forward strand.
TGCTGTGGTCTTAACAAGGGAAACACAATATCATTATACCTGTACCAGAACCATATACACACTGAGTGTACAAAACATTAGGAACGCCTACCTAATATTTAGTTTCACCCCCTTTTCCATCAGAACAGACTCAATTCATCGGGGCATAGACTCTACAAGGTGTCAAGCGTTCTACAGGGATGCTGGCCGATGTTGACTCAGGCTTCCCACAGTTATCAAGTTGGCCGGAAGTCCTTTTAGTGGGGGACCATTCTTGATACACATGGGAAACTGTTGCGCATTTAAAACCCAGCAGCGTTGCAGTTCTTGACATACTCAAACCGGTGCGCTTGGCACCTACTACCATACCCCGTTCAAAAGGCACTTCAATCTTTTGTCTTGTCCATTCACCCTCTGAATGGTACACATACACAACCCATGTATCAAGGCTAAAAATCCTTCATTAACCTGTCTCCTCCCCTTCATACCCTGATTTGAAGTGGATTTAACAGGTGACATCAATAAGGGATCATAGTGGTCACCTGGATTCACCTGGTCAGTATGTTATGGAAAGAGCAGGTGTTCCTAATGTTTTGTATACATATATATATATATAGCTCTGACTTGTACCAAGTGAGAAGAGTTTGGTGTTTTATCTGTGATGGGTAACCAACATAAAACCAGTAACATCGTCCTCTACTATTCTATCCCAAGCAAAAATCTTCCATATTGTTTTAGATGCATAGATTATATTCACATATATTTTTACATTGCATTTAAGTCATTAAATATAATTGTATTTTAAAGCACCACCCTTTGAGTGAATGACAGTGTTGTGTTATATGAAGAATGATACTGCTTGAATTTGTACAATGCTTGTACGTACTGTAAAAACAAAAGAAATGCATGTTGCAGGAATACGCTTTCTTCCTGCTGTCTATGGCTGTTTATATCCATTGTAGCTCTCCTAGACTTAACCCCATCTGAGTCTCTCCTTACCGTGCTTTAAACTGTGTTTGTATCATATACACTGTGTAAGAGGTGTGCCTTTATACTCCAAATTATTTACATTTTTACTTTTTTTTTATTATTTTTTTTTTTTTACAAAGTTTAAAGTTTATTTTAATAATAGGGTGGTTACTTTGAGATGTATCCCCAGCTTTATTTTCCACCTTTTCCCTGTGTAGTAGGTGTTTTCCATCTATTATTGTTATGGAGTCAAATTGACAATTTTATTGACTTTCAGTTTTCAAACAAAACTAAAATATCAGTTTCTGTTGTGGTAATTTTATGGGTAGAACTTAGTCATTAGGCACTGATCTAGTTTACCTTCCCCAAATCCTAACCTTACCATCTGCAAATCTGAACATAGATCAGTGTCTAGGGACAACGTCTACCTCCTCCCTGGTGTGGAGATGGCATCTGTGCTGATATTAACCCTTCGTTCCTCGCTGCTTCTGTCTCAGTAGAGACCTGTTTGTTTTGTCGTGGCAGTGGTGTGTGTCCGTGACTGTCGTGATGGTGTTTGTCGTGCTTGTCCTCTGACGGCTTCCTCTCAAGTTTGAGTGTGTCTGAAATTGCACCATATTCCCCATAACAGTGCAATTATTTTGACAAGAGCCCACTTAGTGTTAAGGATTAGGGTTAGATGGGTTCTGGTCATAGATCGTGCACTATTTAGGGAATCGGGTGCTATTTCAGACGCGGTCTAAACTCTTAGGAGTTGCTCCCCCCTGTCCACCATCTTATGTTAACGTCACTGCATTGTCACTGCTCACTAAGCCCTAACCTTTTAGGTTAAGGGGAAACGTCCCACCCACTGGCCAGCTCTCACTTTCCTCACGAACAGGACTCAAAAAGAGGATACAGCTCTGTTTGGCCTTGATGGCTTCCTGTAGTCAAGGTGAGCACACTTTGAGAGAAAACAGAGCGTTGTTTTTGCTCTAGGAGGATGAAGGCTGGATCCATAGAGAACATGCTGCCATGTCACAGACTTGGACAATGACACATATCCTTACCCACTGAGCCCCAGTCCAGTTGGATATAGGTGGCTGGTTTTGTCCATCGTTGGCTGGTCCTTCAACCCTCACCCTCTGTGTAAAGGCTTCAATATCCCCCTACTAAACCTACCATTTTGCCAAAAGCAACTTTTCCTATCTATGTGCGTTCATCTACAGTCAAAACGACCCCACCCATTAGCTTTAACATATTGTAAGGTGTAAATGTACCGGTTTGACTGAATCTGTACATTTTTTAATGTGTGTGTGCGTGTGCGTGTGTGTGAGTGTGTGTTACAGATGGGTGTTTAATGTTCACAGCTGTTGGGACAGACTAGTGTGAGGTTTATATGTGGAGTTTTAACTGTTTTGGGAAATAAGACATGATGACTTGGGCTTGACAGAATCTGCAGGGGCAGAATTTTCTCAATTTCTCCTCAGAAAGGATTTGAAGTTGATAATACTCATGGAATCAACTCCAATAAAACAAAATACTGTTACAAAATAAAAAGTTTGTTGGAATTAATAGGCAGACAGACTAGATGACTATAAAGGTTTTGGTGAGAGATCTTCCCTGCAGATTGTGTCCGGTCTGTAATGATGACCCAGAGTCCTTGCTAACTGTTGCTAAAGTGTTGTGTGTGTATTGCTGTCTGCTGGTGGTCAGTGGGAGTAAACTGTTGTGTGCTGTGAGGGAGGCTAACTCATGTTCTATGATGTTTATTGTTCAACACAACGATAATAATAATAAACTCCATTCCATAAGCATTTGCTCAAATACAATAAAGCACTTTGTCTGCTAAACTAAAGTCTGCTTAGAATACTGTGCTTTTCCATTATTTTCACCATCTGACTGTCTTTTGGGCTTTGTTAATTCATGTGTCCTGTATTTTTCAAGGTAGTGCCATTGAGAAGCTTTTTTTTTCGGGAGAGGAAGTGTTAAAGCGGCCACACACACAGGACACCACTAAAACTATATGCTACTTAAAGGAGATTCAAAATGGAATCACAAATGATATACAAACTCTTCCAACTGTGTCACAGGCACATTCTATTACACAAGCTAGTCCCTGCATACGGTTTGCCCTGTTGTATTTGACGAAAAATATTGCATCCTTTAGACTTTAGGGTGGTGTTTAAAAAGGTATATTATTTTTAATTATTACGGATATTTCTCTACGTCTTCGTTTATGAAAGGTGGGCTTTTTTCGCGTAAGTTAAACATTCTGTCTGAAATGGGTGTTAAATTCCATCATGCGGCATAAATATTTGGATCAAATACAGGGACATGCAGAAACGAAATACACGTGCTAATGTTCACAAAATAGTTTTGATTTTTATTTATTTAGGAATTAAGTATAATTTATTCCTTTATTTTGTCAAAAGTTTTCTTGGTTTATTTTTAAGAATTAGCCAAGGCTCATACAGTTTTTGCCATTTGCTACTGTAAATCTCTTGCCCCTAAAAGACAAGAAAACTCATCTCCAGTTAGTCATTGATCTAGGTAGGCTGGATCTGAGTAAATTCATTTAATTTAGCTAATTGAATTGATTGTGACTTGTGTTGAGCCCAAATCCTACATCACACACGTTTAATCCAGTCAGGTAAACTGTCCCAGTGGTTGAGTCAACCCCAGAGCAGCGGAGGGAACCGGAGTTGAAAGTCTGATGTGAGATAGCCAGCCATTAGAGGTGTGTGTATATATATATATGTATATATATATACTGGCTATCACACACTATAAGAAAAAGGTTTCCAAATTGGTTATTCGGCTGTCCCCATAGGATAACCCTTTTTGATTCCACGTAGAACCTTCTGTTAAAAACAGAATAATAGTCAAATGAAAAAAAAAAAGCTTATTCACAGGGTGAGGATAGCCGAAGAACCTTTTGCCTTCTTGATAGACCTAGAACTTTTTTTGGTAATTGTGACCCCCTTTAGAAAGACTGTAGGCTACTTTTTACAACAAAAACATTCGTAATGTTATTTCGATTATCCTATTAGAGTCGGTATTCTTCTCCTGCTTTTATGCCTACACAGTTCTTTCGAATTCTGATGTGAATTTATTTTGAATAGGCCTATTTGTCTTTTTATTTAACTAGTTAAGAACAAATTCTTATTCACAATGACGGCCTACCTGGGAACAGCGGGTTAACTGCCTTGTTCAGAACGACAGATTTTTGCTTTGTCAGCTGTATTCCATCTAGCAACCTTTCTGTTACTGTCCCAACGCTCTAACCACTAGGCTACCTGCCGCCCTTAGCATACATTACCAATAGCTTCCATAATAATCTGTATGACCGTTTTGGTGGAGAGTATAGGCTAGCTAGCTAAATAGACTAGAGGAAAATCACATGAACAAAGGAAATAGTGACTGAGATTACGTTTATGCACAGAGCCTTATATTTCTCAATTGCCTCTGGCTGGCCTTGGTGTCGTTTCTGTTATTGATAGTGACGGGCGGGGTAGCATAGGGCAGGGATCATCAACTAGATTCAGCCGGAGGCCGATTTTTTTGCTGAGCGGATGGTCGGGCCGTAACATAATTACAAATAATTTGTAAACTGCAAACTGACCGAAAGAAGCCCAAACAAATATGGTTGGCGAAAACATTTTTTAAATTGTTATTTTACTAAAACAGAATTTCAAACCTTGCTTACATTTGTATACAATCACGTGCCTCTCTGTTATGCGTGGGAATACTTGGGAACAGATTTCTTACATTCAAATCACTTGGAGCTGATTTCCTGGTGTTTTTAGTCTATGTCCAATAATGAAAAAATGGAATGAAAAAAATGTTGTTTTTTTTCTCAGTAAACTTGGTGGGCCAAATTAAACAACCAGCGGGCAAAATTCGGCACGCAGGCTGCAAGTTGGGGAACCCTGGCATAGGGGATCACTTCTGCGCATCATTTAGCTTCATGCAACAACATGTAATATACTGCCATGCACCTATGAGCAGTTCATTATTTATAGACCCAAGATTGAAGCTTGAATAGTTTCAAATCCATCAGCAGCTAATGCACACTGCCTACTCAAACACGGCAATATTACAAATGTCAATGTGTCGGTATAAAACACTAAATAGCAAGAAACATGATACTACCATGGCATGACACCAACTCTCTCACGGCTCTATGGATTCCTTGCGAAATGCTCCTGTATCTCCCCCGTTCCACCTTAAATTTCATTTCTGGTATCCTGACATCCCCTTTAAGAGGGCGCGCTACACCCTTCTGTGGCCGGGAGGGGGCGCTCGTAGATTGTGTCATCGCCTACTAGGGACTGGGGAATATCTGTGTGTTTAATTTCCGAGTGGAAGCCTAATTTTATCCTCACTGTTAAAAAATAAATTTTTAATAGAATTAACACCCCGTATAGGCCATAGGAGAAAACCAACGAATAGTCTAACCGCAGACAAAATCAAGTCCAAATAATTTAGCCGTTAGGCAATTCGTTGTCCTTGCTGTTTTTTTTGTTTTTTTTAAATTATACAATATTACATAATCTGTTAATTATCATCCCACCAAGGCTCACAAAACAAACCCTATCTAGGGGGGCAGAGTGCAGCACCCACGCAGAGAGATGCATCTTCTCCGTGTAGCCTTCTATGACACCACTGCTCCGAGCACAGCAGAACCGTTCTCTCTCATGTGGTAGAGAAATATTGTATTACTGCCTTATGTAAGAGTTGTTTACGTTGCACAGAGAACGTGTAACAGCTGATATCCCATTCAAGTGTTCTAATGTATTTTGAAAACAAGGATGCAGGCCTGTTTTAAATGCGTGACATCTGCAGACAAATTGTCAGGTTAAAGTTATGCAACAATGCATTGTGTATTCATCTGTCACCCTTTCCTAGGTGACAAAACTGGGCATGATAACGACGTTTTTTTAATCTTTTAAATGAATGGAAAATATATTAACATATTTCAGAATGTGTACGTTTGAGTAGAATTGTATGAACTTTTATCAGTATTAACTGAATTAATTGACCATGTCCACTAAGCAACTATCAATGCAGTTTTATTTTCAATAGTTATTTCAGTCATCCATAATTTTCCTAAACAATTCGTTTCTAATGTTTCATATAAAGGACTGACCACATTACAGAGTATTTTCTAGAACACAATTGCAGAATGTAACACCCCATATAGCATGGGAACAATATGACTACCGGTAATATGAAACATGGATCCTCTCTCAACTCCCAAGTAAACACGTCTCAAATAATCTGCTCAAATAAACAATCTAATGATGTGCAAATGAATCATTACCTTAGTCGTGATGTATCTGGTTTTGATATGGGTATTAATTCTGAAGCCAGGTTTCTCCCTATTCTTATTGTTCCTCAGCATGCCATCCTTTGTTTCACAGATTTATTTATACACCTGATCTGCCTGCTTATTCAATTAGGATGAATCAAATGATTTACCAATGCCAAAACACTACCATAATATGATGATTTCGAAAAACGCTAATATAGTATACTCTCAGTATACGATTTAGATTTAGTAGCATAATTTTCCTCCAATTTCCCACGCAGAAAGACTTTTTTGTTTGTTTTTCTTACAGAAGACAGGACTGCTAATGGGGGGGGGGGGGGGGGGGGGGGAAGTAGCCAGTTATTCACAGACTTAAAAATAAAAAAGAAATTGGTGGAGGTTGGTATTTTCATGTCAAATGAGGTTTGAAAGTTAGGGTTAAGTTTTAACAAAAAAATACCTGCCAACACCTTCAAGTTGCCGTTTATGTATTACATTAAAGATGTTGTCATTTAGCAGACGCCTTTATCCAGAGAGACTTAGTGCATATTTTTGTACTTTTTTCCCGTGGGAATCGAACCAACAACCCTGGCGTTGCAAGCGCTGTGCGCGACCGACTGAGCCACATTGGACGGAGCCTGTATCACTTTGGTAACCAGCCTTGTTAGCCTGCAGATCAAAGCTATGCACGTATAACAAAAATTGAATTGTAATAAATGGAAACTGTAAGCCCTACACATTGTTTATAAAAAAAATTACAGCTACTGTATGGATATGCATAGGCTACACGAAACCACAAGTAACCTAAACTAGTCTGCTAAAGCGTAAAAATGTTGGCATCAAACTTTTGTCTTGTTTATGCTATTATATAACTTGAGAAAATGTAGTAGGCATATTCATTTAAATGACCAAGCCAGTAAAGGACCAATGGGGTTGTTTAAATGACCAAGCCAGTAAAGGACCAATGGGGTTGTTTAAATGACCAAGCCAGTAAAGGACCAATGGGGTAGTTTAAATGACCAAGCCAGTAAAGGACCAATGGGGTAGTTGAGGTGAAGGCACTGCAACATTTCAAGGTGTCAACCAAAGTGCATTATCTTAAATAATGAATCAGATTGTCTTATTTCAAAAATCATCTCAATGGACCAGCCTTTTTTTCCCAGATTTTACATCACATCCCTGACTCCTAATCGATTTGATGTTTTACTGATCAATATTCAATTGCTTTAATTGAACAGGGAAATAATTAGGCCTACATTTTGACTTAACTTTGAACACTTTTCGATAATAACATCTGTCAACACAACCTCCAAAAGGATCACGTTCTTCACTAGCTAGTCCCTGAATTGATATCATAGGCTATATTTTTTCCAGCATGATAATTGCTTGATTGGCTTCAGACACCTCTCACCATCAGCCTGTTTCGGGAACACATCAAAGAATAGCCTGTATAGTTTGACGTATGGGTGAGTATTATACACTATGAGTACCTTAACAAAACGGCTTGACTTATTTTCAGCAGGCGTAACCTGTATGCATTATGATCCATGGATATTGGATATTTCGTTAGCCATATTGGATTCCAGCGAAAGCTTCCTACATATTTTGAAATTCCACATATTTGAAGTTTTGGGCCTATAAACTGTTCGACTAGGTCCGTTGACGCTCCGTGTCCCACGGCGTTTGGGTCCGGGTCGGATTACCCTCCAAACAAGTCCCAATCAAACCAAACCAAACCATCCACCGTGACGTGCAGATCTTATCAAAACCGGAACGCCGGGAGGGTCAAGTCACGTGGTATTATGAGGATTTAATTAATTCATGTAACTCCTGTTTGATTTCGTGGAGCGTAAACGAGGTGGGTTGAATGGCCGTTGCTTCACAACAGGTATAGGCATCGCGTTCCCTTAAGGGTTAAATACAATGCGGACTGAATCCCTTGCTTTTCCCCTTTCTTCCAGACCCAAATACCCAATTTAAAGAAGTGGTCCAAAAGTTGGCTGAAACCTGAGTGGTAGAATATAGGAGAACAAGACAGGCAATGGTCCTATTGTGTTTATTAAAAAATAGCACTTTTAAAGTGAAAAAAGGGAGCTTTTCCAATTAAAAATGTATTTGACATACAGCATCAGCCTGCTGCACTAGTAAGTGTTTGGCTTCTATGAGTTATAGCATCTCTCTTTTCTCACAAATCTGCTAGGCAGAGAAATGACATTTTTATGTTTCTCCTTTTATTTCGTGTTCAATAGCCTACCCTTTTCCGTGACACTCCTTTTCAGACCTTACTACATGCCCATTCCAAAGGTGATGAATTGACTTCAATTACTTTTCAGCAACTCAATTATTAATTAAGAAAAAATTAAGATAGAAAGTAGGCCTAATAAAATATAATTCATCTCAAAATGAAGGGACTGTGGCAAGGTTGTGTCCATGAATTGGACGTTGCTTTGGAAATGTTTCCAAATGTTAGGCCTAGGCAAGCCTATTTGTTGCTATGAATTAATGAATAAATATGAGCTAATCATTTGTTTTGCTCTAGATCAATAGACTGTCTGTAGCTATATAGGCCTATTCGTTGGTGTGTTCGTGGCATTCACCCAGTGCATACCGCAGAGCCTGATTCCGTGGTATGAGGGGCCAAAGGTCACCGCTGGACGAGATTGTTCCTAATAAATCCCCGCAGGCGGGCATGCGGGCGCGGCCACGTCCACAGCCTACCGGACAAACAATGGCGTTTATCAATGACGAGAATGCTCGTGTTTGAACTGTCATTTTAGAATGCAGAATGGAGCGACATACTTTTTTGTATTAGGCTATTTGTCAATTAAAATGTGTACGTTTTATCCTTTTGTCCAATGGAAGGTAGTCAAAGTAAACCGGTGCATTAGGCTACACTAGTTCAGTGGATTCTGTTGGGAATATTGTCTGTAGCTGTTGTTGGCCTACATAACAATGTATAGAATAATATTAATGTATTGTAGCCTAGCCTAGGTCTATACCTCATTTATATTTCAAAGGCAATTATGAACAACAATTCTGAACATATTTAACTTAGCTTATATTAAGCCTCAATATATATTCCTGTGTAAGAGGCTATAGGCCTATTCCCTATTAAGTCATCTGGCATAAGTGATTCCAAACATAGGGCAGTTTAGTGTGATTTGATGTAGGACTATCTCTCTGTGCAATAGCCTCATTTTTTCCTGTAAATTCTATAGCCTATATGTTACGATGTCAATGATAAACATTGACAATTGTTGTGGACTATTTTTCGTAAATACAATGATTTAGCCTAAATAAATAAAATGGTTGATCGCAGCCTTGTTATATAGATTTCAGCTATAATCAAGATAAACATTATAGACTCATCGACCGTGGCGCTTCAAGAGAGAAGAAATACTTAAGAGAAATCACTATAATAATTTCAGCTGCTATAGTTGGACATTTAAGTCAGTTGTTGAACAGCTGTTCTGAAGCTATAGTTTAAAATAAGCGAGTCCTCTCATTCGTGTAAAAGGATTAGAAATGGACTAGAGGAATTTTAAACTATAAATTCAGATAGGTCAAATGTGGACCGTACGAGAATAATAGTCTATACCTTCAACAATTCTTCAATAATATGAATAATAATTATAAGTAATTAGAATAGAAACAGGGACTACTAAGCCTATGGATTGGTATGGTAGCCTATAGTTTATGCCTGTTTGGGGTTGTTGTGAAATCAGTCTTCTAACCCCGAAGGAGGTCACTCGGGGCCAATCCGCTTCAGATGTATTCAGAAATGGGATTGTTCGGAGAGGACTCGAGGCAGCCCTTGTTTCCACGGCTGTAACTTTCATAAGCAACACTTTTGCTGAAGGTCTGAACTGATTAGGTTTATAGTTTATATTAGTAAAATGTTTGTAAATGATTAGCCTATGGGTGATCCTGTTATTGTATTCATTACCAATATAAATAGGCTACATGTAGCTGTATAAATACAAAGACCTGAAACTTAATGATAAAAAAATATAAATCGAATATGAATGCAGGTATATACTTAGGCTAATTAAACCTAATTATACTTAAAGGCCCAGTGCAGTCAAAAACGTGATTTATCCTCTGTTTTATATATTTTTCCACACTACGAGGTTGGAATAATACTGTGGAATTGGGAATTATGATAATTTCCTTTTCGTGTAATAGCTATTTGAAAGACACCTGACATTTCAACCTGTTTTGGTGGGATTGAGTTTTGGCCTTTAAATTGGTTAATAGACCAATAGGAAATAGAGTTCCAAACCTCTCTACCAATAACATCTAGTTTTTTTGTTTTCTTCTCGCCACTCAGACCCCTCCGAGACAGTCCCAGACAAATTCTTACTTGAGAAACTGCTCTTGCTAATGAGCTATTTTTGTTTATTTTTGACCATGTTGATTGAAAACAATCACAGTAAAGTACTTAATTCTTACCCAGAAATGATTTGATATTGAGATTATAAGGGCTGCATTGGGCAGTCTAAGCATATCCTCATAAATGTTAACTCGTTTTTATTTATGCTTAACTATCTAAATACACCCTAGGCTATAGGCCCTTATGGGATCTCTCAGCACCTGGATATATGTATAGCCGAAGCTTTAAGAGATTAGTGCAGAATAGGCCTACAGCAGTTTTATGCGGATTTTGTGCTGAATCATGAGGCTGACGTTTGCATGGAGTTTAGGCTTAACACATTTGCATTTTCAAATGTCCATGTCCTGACCTACACAAACATGCACATGTAATAAAGCAGTGGCTTCCTGACTTGAAATTATATTTTCATTTATTTTCCTTGGGGGTCTGTTCTTCATTATTTTGTTCTTCATATATATGCCTAATTATTTTACAAGGCCCGTTCTATCAAACAGTCCACACTTCAAATATAGGCCTAAAAGTAGACGTCTATTTAAAGATTGAATATAGGCAAATCTGCAGCTCAGTCTAGACTATTTTCCTGACATGTTCCTTGTCCTCTCCGCATAAGAAGCTTTAAAATCGCTCTGGGCTCCATGACCAAACTCAAGCCCTCTGCCGGGCGGTTTCCCCCTCGACCCACGAGCCCCATATGCAGCCCCGCTCCCTCGCGATCAGGAAAAGCCTCTCCCTGCAACCTGTCGAGGATATTGCTGAAGGCTTGGGGTGCTTCTGAAAACAACATGATTTCACAAATGTCTTTGGATCACGTCATTTTAACCAGACGAATACAGGCGCCTTTGAAATATGCCCTAGATAAGTTGGCTTCATGAACTCATTGGCTGCAATATGCGAGCAAGCGTTCAGCTTCACGCTGGAGGTCTTTTGTGTCTTTTGATGCATGCATCCATGAGTTGTTATATAATTTGAACCATGTTACATAATTTGGACTACTTCTCATGACATTATTCTCTCCAATTTTGTTCGAGGCCTGTTTGGATTGGACTGAAATAGCTCATTATAAAACCTTAATTGAAATCACATTAAGAGCTATGGTTATTTTCAACATAACTGTGAACAGGCTATATATTTTTAAATATGACTAAAGAAAACTCATATTACCTCCGCTCGTTTATCCTTTAAAATTGGGCCTAGTGAATTTAAAATGAGATACAATAGGCCTATGTTCATTGAATATGTTGTCATTATAGTAACAGTGCATCACAGGCAAAATAAGGAAAATAGTCAGTAACACTTGCAGTTTGAACTAGGCGTTTCAGCCTTCACCTGGGATTGCAGTATGCCCTAGGCGTTTCAGCCTTCACCTGGGATTGCAGTATTCCCTAGGCGTTTCAGCCTTCACCTGGGATTGCAGTATTCCCTAGGCGTTTCAGCCTTCACCTGGGATTGCAGTATGCCCTAGGCGTTTCAGCCTTCACCTGGGATTGCAGTATTCCCTAGGCGTTTCAGCCTTCACCTGGGATTGCAGTATTCCCTAGGCGTTTCAGCCTTCACCTGGGATTGCAGTATGCCCTAGGCGTTTCGGCCTTCACCAGCGATTGACAAAAGAACACGTTATTCTATAGGCCTGTCATAAACCCATTAATGGGTATTTATCAAGCTTTCTCTAGCCGAAATAAATGTAGCTACACCGCGGTGGAGAGGTTAAGGTTTACCGCAGAAGGAGGAGGATGATCAGGCAGCCATGTTTACTGGATTGTGGACTAGGCTATGGGAAAATAAATAAACATAAATATGGGTTGTATTTACAATTGTTCTTCACTGGTTGCCCTTTTCTTGTTGCAACAGGTCAAATCCTACTGCTGTGATGGCACACTACGGTATTTTACCTCATATATATGGGAGTTTATTAAAATTGGATTTGTTTTCAAATTCTTTGTTGGTCTCTCGCCACAGCAGAAATGTGTACAGGGTAGGCAGTCTTTCAGCTCTCACAGTCTCATATGTTTCTCGAACTTCAAATTTAGGATAGGCTTAAAACAAAATCTCAGAAACAAAAACAACTGTATATAATTTGATTCGAACAAGGCTTAAAACAAAATATCAGAAACCAAAAGAACTTCATATCGTTTGAGTCGAGCAAGCAACCCGCGGCTCCAGAGGCGGACGCTTATGCTAATCCGCCGTCCCGTTCACACAGCAAAATTGCAAACCTACTTCAAACTAGTAGCGCTCACTTTTGCCTCTAGTGGCCGTTTTTTTCACGTCATTTCCTTATGTCCTCAGACGTGGATGGACGTCGAATACTGACTTGTCTCACGGGTGACCTTGCTGGGCAGTCCACAGCATCTCTCTGGCCTCAGATGAACAACCTGATGCAACTCTATGGGATCACACAATAGTAATTCTGCTTGCTGTAACATGCCACTGAGAACTTTAAGAATAGTATGACAGTATAAGCAAATATATACTCAATAACTCCTTCCACGGGAGAACTGTGAAATGTGAGTCAAGGGTTGATTTTTCAACAAAGGGCCCAAGAAAAAACTTTTATTACACTATAGTAATTCAAGTGAATAATGGGATTTAAATCAAATGAATGCAAAAGTATTCAAAAATCTGAATGAAGCGTGCTTCGATCTGGGACACATTGTGTCCTGCACAATAAACCACAAACACACTATCTTTTCTATGTTGAAATTGCATAAAAAAATGCTAGATATTTATTTACTTTCCTCTTCAGCTCTCATTTACTCGCGACCAACATCAACAGAAGAATAAGTTTTAACTTAATAACAGAAAATTGCTGAAAAGATTGACCTTTCACCAATTTTGCAAAAAGGGATAACATGAATTTATACATTAGTTTAGGTATAGACACAGACTTTGGAGAATTATATCAATCGTAGATTTAAATCACGAGTTGCCTAAACATAAAAAACGATGCCCATGTTTCGTTTTCCCTCTTCGCCTCCACTGCAGGGTTGCATGCAGGCTTCAGGCAGTCAGTCTCATATGTAAGCGAATAGGAGATGTGCTGTTATGATCACACCTCTGTTATCATGGCTGCTAACTCTGCTGTTCTGTCAATGGAGACCAACCAGCGTGTTTACATAAGTCAGCGTTGTAAAACAGACACCCGTCGGTTAAGTAAATAACCACCATTGTCAGTGAGACAATAAAAGCTATGGGTATTTCACTTATACGGTCTTTGAATTATACGGACTGAAGTGAAAACGTTTGTTCTGAGAGAGGTTGAGTTTCTATCGGTGAAATGATGGTTCGTGGTGTAGCGGTTTAGCCTATACATTCGTCTGTTTCAACGGGGCAGGCTGGTACAAATCCCAGGGTCCTCGAGCTTTCGCTTATGTAGTAGGTTATATAGGTCACACACACACACGCACGCACGCACACACATGCAACTCTATAGAGTACGTTCTTAAAAGACTAGCTCATTATAATATGAGCGAGAGTGTAATTCAAAAACCATATCCCTCACCTCCAGAAGACTCTCCGAGCCGTTACGGTAGCAGGGTTGAAATGCAGGGTAACGGGTCGCCTATATAGAGCTATGGATGTGAAGAGGATAACTGCATTTTCACTGGTTTTCACCTACATAGGGTGCACTCTCCAATAATGTGTAGGCTTTTTAGAAGTTGAGGTACAGGCTTCAGCATCATCATGCGTGACAGAGTTGGATTTGTATAGTGACTAAGGCAGCAGTGCTATTTCTTTCTTGCTATAGCAACATGATTTGGTGATTTCAATATCTATTCATTTGAAAATAATTCTACTTTTAATAATATAATTATTTCAATTATTGAGCTAATCAAATTCGTCGATGGAATGACCATTGTTCAGTAGTTAGGTCATTTGATTCAGGCGTTGGTGCAACACCCTGCATGACCAAATCAGTTGTGTATTTCTGCTGTACATGGTGGCCATGGTCAACTAGGGCCTAGTGCTGTACGATCACATAGTCTTACTTTGGTCTGGCTGCATTTACCGATGGAAAATAATGAAATAGGCCTAATAGAAGTGTTGAAAGTAAGCCTAGGCCTATTACTATTCCATTAAGACTATTGGTCATTTGGACAATTAAGTGCACAAAATGCATATCGTAACTTGGGCAAAGGATATGCTATGTGATTTCTGGTCTTCATGGTGTGTAGGATCAGGCTTTATCAGACTGCATGGGACGGGTTATCACCGGCAGCATTTGCCTATTGATTACAGCCGGTGTGGATGCGTCCAAAGTTATATATGCTCGCCTAACACGAAATCTCCCATTCATATAAATGCAGGATTTTACTATAAGATCGAGATACTAAATGTGTGTCAATTTTATAGTTATTTAACAGTTAAGAAAAAAATCTTATTTACAATGACGGCCTACCCCGGGCACTGCATTTCAGTACCTGGGTCGAATCCAGGCTGTATCACATCCTGCCGTGATTGGGAGTCCCATAGGGCGGCACACAATTGGCCCAGCATCGTCCGGGTTTTCCCGGGGTAGGCCGTCATTGTAAATAAGAATTTGTTCTTAACTGTTACATAACGATATAAGTGACACACATTTAGTATCTCGATCTTATAGTAAAATCCTGCATTTCTGTACCTGGGTCGAATCCACTCGAGAGTATTGGTGAAGTATTTATAGACAAAGATTATATAGCCTATACCTATGTGGAGAGATGCAGATGGCTCGAGGGTTATGCCTCACCATGGCCGTTCGAACCCGCGACTATGTGTCTCAGGTCTCAGAAACAGTTCCCGTGATTTGCATGTTCATTTCACAATTCAACGATGCAACCTGGATTCGAACCAGGAACTGCAGTGACGCCTCTTGCGTTGAGACGCAGTGTGTTTAACCACTACGCCACTGGGAAAGTGTAGCAGCAGGATTTCTTTTATGTCAAAGTCTTTGCGTAATTGACACAATTGTTTCCCACAAGCACCAATGAAAACTAGCCTATATATAGATTCAAACGTATTTTACTGAAGCTAGTAACTTTTGTGTGTGTGTGTGTGTGTGTGTGTGTGTGTGTGTGTGTGTGTGTGTGTGTGTGTGTGTGTGTGTTCTATCGGCCCTATAAAACTTCAAATATAAATCATTAGACTAATTAATTATATTATTTATTTGTTCATTAATTCATATAAGTATTTTGAATTATGTGATTTTGAATAGTCTTTTCAATTACCTTTTCAGAGGAAATGAATGACAGGCAACAACATATCTATTTATTTTTTTGTTGTACAGTTGAGAGATTTAATAATAGAGTAGTGACAACTTTGATCGGTCTTTCGTATTTAATTGTCTGATAGCTCAGTGCGTTGTGCTGACCCTGATTCAGGCTGTGTCCTTCAGCGTCAATCTTTTAACTTGTTTTTCTAAACAAGGACAACAGGGAAAATAGTGTATTGAGTGCCTTGGATGCAATAACTGTCCACGCAGCGATGGCGCAAGATAGAATAGTCAACGCCTTTTGTAAATTGCTAGAGTTTTTTCTTGATCCAATTAGTGGTTTAACTCTTTTAATCCCTCTCTGCCTATCTCTTGTTATTGTATAGAAGTTACAGTCTATTGGTTCGCAATCCGCACTGGAATTTATCTCCAATAGTCGTCTGTTGCAGCCTACTGGCTAACCTCCACCCGTAGGCTACCGCGGGGCCTCCAGGCAGACAGGCCTGGCCTAGGTTAGACAGCCCTCTACCCCGGGGTCCACCCATCAACCTCCTGGTTTACCATACCATAAAATCCCATTAATCAAAACCGCAGCAGAGAAACAAACATGGCGGATGAGATGTTGTCGGTTGTGAGTGGGTACTATGCACTACGAGTCGATCATATATTCCTGTGGATATCAATGGTGAAACCCTTCGTACGGCCTTAATGGCACTCACAAGCCCACATGTGTACTACAGGTTTGTGTATAGAAGTGCGTGTACTACTAGACGTTTGTACTGACTTGGCCTATATGTTCACTAGGCCAATATGTCCATAATTACGTAGAAGTAGCCCTATAGTGTGTATCAAACATGGCAGTGTAATATCTCTGTGGGTCTTAGTTACATTTCAGTAATGGATAGTAAAAGTCGTCCCTTGCACCAATATATCCTAATCCAAAATACGCGCTGAGTTACACATTTGTCCAAAGAACCAATTCTCTGCCAATATGGTATCCTCTTGATGAGGTTTCAGTCTATGTAGGCATACAGTGTAATACCAATATGAATGAAGTGTGTGATTGTTCAACTCACAACAAAGAGAATGCAGCGTCACTCACACTCAGATGTCTTTAATGAGTCATTCATAACTCGGAAGAAAGGGAAAGTGCTTCAGAAATCCAACATTCAAGGTTTTCATTTCGAGTGCATTATCCTAAACAACAATGATATACAAAACCCAGTAATTCACAAAAATAAATATTCCGTTTTTTATATAAACAGCCAGTGACTTCAAATTTCATGTCAAAACCCTGACCTCAATCAAGCATTGTATCAAAAAGCTAAGATAAGGATTGGAGCTGAGAGGAAAAGCGAGAGGGAGAACGAGAAAGAGCCCTGTGCCTCGAGCTGCTACACCATGCAATTATTTACATTGATTGCGTCACTGTCAGAACTCTTTTAGTCTTCCCTAAACGCCTCTACCACCATCTCCTTGCCCGGGTGATGTTCTCTGTGATCGGCGTGAGAATTAGCGAGTACCTACAACGGGAAGTGTGTGTGTGTGTGTGTGTGTGTCCTCTTTAAACGCTGGGCTGTATATCCCTCCTCTGGCCCAGTTCACTTTGACGCAGGGATTACGCGGTGGAAGCTTCCCTCGTGCAACATATGAATCCCATCCCTCCCCTCCCCATAACTCCCTCTAGGTTGGAGAGAGATTACGTCATTTTCAAATGGAGATTAAAATGGCTGTGTTTAGTTTGGAGGCAAATGTGCCATTTTTAAGTGCTTCTCTACCTTCGCTACAAAGGAAGTGCGCACTATGGTATGGGAAGCCTACAGGCTTGGGGTGGTAGAGGTGCATGTCACACACAGATCAATCTATACAAACTCTGAGCATTGTGTGAAACGACGCTTTTTTTCTCTTAACTACAATCACCAATCGAATGGGTTTTTGTTTCTGTCTTTGCTGCTGATGTTGATGTGAGAATCCTAACATCATCAGGCATGTTGTTTGTGGTTGTGTGCCAGGCTGGCTTGGAGTCTCTTGTCACAGGGAGAAAAGCTAACTCTTAGCCACAACTTCACCAAATCAACATTTTACGTTGGTGGAAAAATATCGATATTTAGGTGCAACTTCAGTTAAATTTGACTGAATTTTATTTGTATTTTTTGGTCTATTCTTAGTTTATTAATTAGCAACATAAGGATATAGGATCAATGAAAAAAGTTTGACATATAGGCCTATACATTCATCACGCGTAAAGGCTAGATTTATACATGTTTATGTGGCAACATTAGAAAATATTTTTCTGGCTTGATTCATGTGAGAAAACAGCGTAGAGACTATATCAGTTGAAGTGGAGACATGGAGAAGGACATGGCCTTTTGTGGAAAACAAGTGCAATGCTTTCATAACAAAGGGACACAATCAGCTTTGTGTTTGGGCCTACATTTTCGACTGACTGTATAGTCTATTTTAATAATTTTGTATGACTGGAGATTTTCCCAGGTCAATTCAGCACCGTGGGCTTCACAGCAGAATTGAACAGGTAATTATGCATTTACCCACCGAGCTAATAGCTAACTATTCCACAGCAACGTGCTGTGCTGGGCATTTTATTCATTCTTGCAGATGTAAGGATACAATAAACAACTGATAAACTGCTCTAAGACCATGTTGACCCAAATAGAAAATAATTCAACCTCATGTGGATGGCCACAAATAACCAATTATACATTTATACATTTTAGATGAAATATTTAAATGGACATAAGCTAGTAGCCTACCTTATCTTTTTATTTTATTTGAACTTCTCTCATAATGTAGGCTATCCTACAATCGTCAAGCGGAAATGGGACCCTAGAGTGTGTCAAAGTGCAAAGCATGTAGGCCTACCACTTGTGCTTTCATGTGTTGTTTCTAAATTAAATTACATTAGGCTCGGTGTGTTGTAAGACATCGTTTTGGTGTGTTTGGGTTTTTGTGATGCAAACCCCAAACTGCTATTAAGCCAGCGTCTTGGACAGGAGTGTAATTTTCACTGTTTTTCTCATGCTTTTTTTCGTGTGGGACATTGCGAATGTTTTAATTGACAAATAAACGTGTAATATAAAGGAACATGTCCCACCAAAATGCTAAAAAAAAGGCAAGGCTGTCCAGGACGTGTGATTTTTCACTGAAAGGCTTGATCTGTGTCAGGCCTGGGCCGTCTCTCTCTGTGTGATTGTCTGTACATAAGGCCTGCAGTGTTTTGGGGCCTTTATGGGTGCTGGCGACTGTCTAACTACAGCCAAACATACGTTTACCAGGAAATACTCTCATAAATACAAACAACGCTGGAAACCATATCACAAACACTCTGAAAATCTGCAAGCACCAGCCAGACCAGAGTAATGGTAATTTCCCTCACAATTCTTCCTAATTCAATATAGCCTGTCCAAAGAACATTATGAATTTGGACTTGCTTGGATAAATTAATTGACATTTGAAATCGAATTCAAAAACAGTTATCTGAATTAGATACCATTTAGATAAAATTTACCCAAACTCTGGCAAGCATAAAATAAAAAGGGTTTCTACAAGGTTTAACAAATCCTATAGTGAAACAAACAACCACGGCTCATAATAGGACTAATGTGACAGACAATAGTAGTAGTCCTAACCATGAATCTGTTGATTAAACCCAATTTTACCCAAGTTAAAGCTGATGTTAGAAAAATACAGTAAAGAAGACCAACATATAGGAGTGCTGTGATTTTTATGAGAAGGAGTCTCCCCCTCTCTTTCTCTCACCACAAAGGGAGCAGGCCTACAGCACAACAAAATGTTTACTTCACTGAAACCCTGGTACAATCCAACCGCTCGAGCGTCATGGCGATGAGAAAATAGATCCGAGAGAGAGTCATGTAAACCCATTTTGCCAAACCGTGTAGCCTATTGCTTATGGTAGATAGCTTGTTTAGAGTTAGTTAGTCAGAATAAATCCATGAGGAGGGATCGTCTAGTGGCATGGGTAGAGAGTCTCAAATATGGTCCGCGCGATATGGAGAATAGCAGTGTATATAACTGATCTATAACTCCACAACGAGGAACGTTTTAAATCCACTACATCATATAAAGGATAGAATTTAAATAAAAACAACGGAAGGACGCAAGCCATTAGAGCCTCCCATTCAGTTTAAGACTCAAGTTGTAGTCAACGTAGGTTTCCATCCAGGTGTTTTTTCTTTCTCTTGTTTTTGTCAAAGAAAAAAGCGTGAACATTTCCTGATTCTCTGAGCGGGTGGGGGAGGGACAGGCAGACCGCCAGGCTGCCATCGCCACACCGGGTGAGAGCGAGGGGGAGGTCGGGGTCCCCCCAGAGAGTTCAGAGAGTAAGCAGGGCTTAAATCCCCGTCGCTGCCCACTAACAGGGACGGAGGAGCGGGGAAATTCGCCATGAAGCTGAAAGGCCTCTTCAGAGGGGCTGCTACATTACTGGCCGCGCGTTTTCGTTTAGTCGCCCCTGTTAGATCCTCAGTATTTCCCTCACAAATCTCAGCTTTGCCCACGGGACGAGAAGATAAAGTCCTGTCTACTTTAGACACGTTCTGTTTCGGCTGCACCCTCGAAATTCCAGGCTTCTTCCCCAGCACCAGACTCCTGTAGTTTTTCCTGACCCCAGCTCCGTTTTTATACTCCCCCTCCTCAGGACAAGGGGTTTCTTGAGTGCTCCCGCATTCCTGCAAGCCGGAGGAGAACTTGGGAGCCCCAGCAGAACTTTCAATGGCTTTGGTCTCGTTGTTGAAACAGCCAGCAGCTTGTTTGATGTCGCCGCCGTGGTATTGGCCATTGTTGATATCCGCCTCGTCTCCTTTGCATTGGAAACCAGAGGCCTGGCTGTAGTATTCGTATTCATCATAGCTCTCCTCCACTTTGATTTTCACATTCTGCAGGTTGAAGGGGGGAGTCTTGATCGCCCTGCTGCGCTCTGGGAGGGGACCCGCGGCCACTGATAGCTCCTCCGGCTCGGTCTTAATGGTTTTGAGCAGAAAGGGCAGTTTCAGGTTGGGGCTGATTCTCACCTCACTTTTTAGATTTGTCGCTAATGAAAGCTTGTTGTTTGTAGGCTTGGGGTACTTTGTGTCTTTGTCAGGCGCGGAGTGTGAGCTCAGGACTGGGGGGCATTTGTTTGCGTGTCCCGTTGTCCTGTGTGGAATAACCGCTTTTATCCCGTTGGGGTTAGGTGAGGGGCTCAGTGCGTACACTTTTCTGGACACAGGCTCGGTTCGCTGTATCTCTCGTTGGGTCTGGACCTGGGACTCAGGAACATTCCTGTCTCTCCTCTTAGTGAAATAACTCCCCTGTGTGACAGGCGAGCTGAACCTGTGTGTGTGTGTGTCCTGCTTGGCCTCCCTGGCTGTAAAGTCATATTTCGGTTGTTTCTTCGGAATGTCATAGTCCACCTGGCTGGTTTCAAACTGGCCCACCGGTTTAGATGGTTGCTGCTGGTGGCTGTAGTGGAAGGTAGGCTGCAGGAGCAAAGGTGCGTTAGTGTGCGATATAGTTCTACTGTTGGATAGAGTTCTAGAGTTCGACTGATTTCTAGTGCTGGAGAGAGTGGTGGAGAGAGACTGAGCATTAGGCAGAGTTCTAGTGGTGATATTTTTGGTGGTGTTGAGAGAGGGGAACCGGGCCCTCCTGAAGCGGATAGACTGGACAGACACTTGGCTGGACACAGAGCTGCTGTCAGACTGAGATGAACTCTCCTCATCAGAACTGACCTCAGAGCTCTCCAATGGGCTCTCCTCTTCATCCTCCTCATCAGAGGTCCCAGAGTTGCTGCTGGTCGATAAACTGGAGCCGAAGTCGGAGTCGTTGTTGAGCCGCTCTGAGTAGCAACTGGACTCCGTGTCACTGCTGTAACTCTCCGGGAACCCCGCCACATGTTGATGCGGCTGACGATGATGGTGAGCGTGGTGGTCGAGGTAAAACTCGTGTCCAATGTCAGAATGGCTCAGAGTTGTCCGGTTGTGGTTGTAGTGTGTGTTGGGCTTTCTGCAGCACTTGGGCTGCACGAGGAGCACCGGGTGGTGTGTGTGAGAATAAGTGTGTGAGTGTGTGTGTCTGCTCCTGCTCCATGACTGCCTCGCGCCGCTGCTGCCCATATCCCTGCCGCCGCCCCCCTCGCGCCTCCTCTTCCTTTTGTGAAGTAGGTCGCCGGTTGCAGAGAGCCTGGACTGAGCAGCAATGGCGGACTGAAACAACACTGGTTGCCGGCTCACCACACTCCGGAAAAACGAGTGTCCCTGGCTAAACGCGACGCAATTGCTCGGTATTTGAGCGGTTTCATAGTTTTTAAAGGGTTTACATGATGATTTGGTGACAGAGGAGTAATCCCGACCGAGGGATTTATTGTAAATTTGAGGTAGATTGGAGTCGGGGCGCAAGGTTGGTTGTTCTCTCCTGCCGGCTTTGTTTTTGAGGGACAGAGTCTGTGGAACGCTGTGCAAACTTAACCAAACTTTCTCCCTCCATAACCCGGCAGGGTGCGTGTCTGCGTTGAGCTTGCCTTCGCCCACACCCTCCGGTAAACTGGCCTTCTTTGCTTTTCTTTTGTTGGATTTTAACACGCGCTCCGTTTTGCAGGAGAAATAAAGCGCCTCTACGTCCTCTCGTGATATCAGAGTACATTTAGCCGCGTGGAAAGCAATAGAATTGATTGCTTTGAGCTTTCTTAACTCCTCCAAATCACAGTGGTGTTTTTTAACGTTCAGGTGATCCATGCGTTTGTGCACGGTGGTCCGGGGAATATTTTTCAGCAGGTCGGTGAAGACCTGGGAGAGGGCGAACATTTGTTTTCCTTTTATCAGCAGGTATCCCAGCCTCACTCCCTGCATTTTCTCAAACCCAAACTTCAGGTCTCCCATGTTGCTTTTCACTCTCTATTGTAATAATCTCAGCATTTAACTCGGTCAGTTGTACTCATGCAGCCACGAAAATAAAGGAATAAACTCCCTGTTTTGAGCTCAAGGCATTCTGACGCGCCGGCCGCTGCTGATGCGTCCTAGTAGCCTACCTCCACGCTGCGTCATGAACAGGCAAACTTTGAGATGCTGAGTTAAATGGAGTGGTATCGGATGGGTTCACAGCATCAGTCCCCGGGCCCTGCCCCGGACCAGGCATGGTGGAGGAATGCGAGGGATTAACGCCAGGCCGGCTGCTGGCTGTCTGCTATCCCCTGTCTCTCCTCCTCTCCGGCTCACTCCCTCTGACCGGCAGCACGACAGGAAGGTGTATACCACTGCCACAACCAGAGGATAAAAAAGAGAGAGGGGTAGGGAGAGAGCTACACAGAGAGAGGGAGGGAGAGAGAGAGAGAGAGAGGGGGTGGGAGGGATGGAAGGAGAGAGAGAGAATAAGAGCCAAAATGCAGCTGCTCTCCTGGATTCGGGGTTAGCCACAGATAAAATGACAGAGGGGAAGTGCACGAGCCCGGAGACACCTTCATCAATTAATGCCCTCAGACTCGAAGCTTATTGGACGCCGCTGACAGGTGACGCAATAAAAATGGATATTCCACCCCATGACCCCCCCCTCTCAAACCCCCGGTTGATTACCATACTATTGTACCTCCACCTCCGTTTGTTAAGCATGCTAAATAATGCCGCTATGACAAGTTCATATTTCAATATTGTTTTTTAACAGACGAAGTGGTATAGCTGAAGTTGCTGAAACGGGCAAGTCGTCTTTTATATCCTGCTAGTAGGCTATTTATGGCGTTATGCCTATATCGCTGTCAGTCAAACAACGTGGGATTATTGAGAGCACAAATATAATTTCAAAGAAATATAGGCCAATAGATGGCATATAATTCCCATGGTTGAATTCAGACATGTTTGAATTCAGACGTCTGTCAATCTGTCTAACCCCCTTGCTAATTCGATTGTGAAGGTTTGTTGTAACCTTCTTTCAAATGGACTCAGACAAAGAGATTTACATTTTTCACCTGAGTAGAACGCTGTTTGAACTCCCAAATTTAGAGTTATGTCGGGGTACTCGAGGAAATTATTCTTAAGCATGAGCTTTTTTAGTTATTTCGTGAATTTCAAGGGTGAAAGGAGATCTCATTCTAACAACGATTTAGCCAAACCTTTACGCATAGCGACACATATATGCATGTGTGGCTTATTATTTCAGAATAAATACAAACATAGGCCTACATACACCATTTTGTTATATTTGATTGTTATATTTGATTAGTTTTCGATACCATTCTACATTTTGCTGAATGCATTTAGGTTGCAAACTTGGTGAATGGTCAGTGTGTGTGCCTGTGTGCCCTCCTCTTACAATTTGTATTTATTAAGGGTCCCCATAGCATGGGTGTGCGTATGCGTGTGTGTATCTCTTCACAGTCCGCGTTGTTCCATAAGGTGTATTTGTATCTTTTCAGGCGTGGAGAGACATTGGGTCAGCGTGCATTGACGTTCACCTCAGTATTAATGGTCAGTCTTTCTCGCGCTCCTATTCTAAACCGATAGATATGCTATTTCTAGCCCAGCCACCGAGTCTGCTGTTCCCTGGTCCACCACGATAAAAACATGAGCAACGTGACAGACGATTAGTCGGGGAAAAGCTCTTGCTTTCACTTGCTGTAAAAGTGCACGCTCAGAGTTGCTTTTCCCCAAGGCCTCTTCTGCAAACGTGATAATAATTAATATCAGGTTTATTATAGGCCTATTGAACATAGGCATATCAGTATGCATTTTGGTAAAACACACACACACACACAAGGCTCTGTCATGCACATGTTGATAATGGGTTGATATTCTGAGAGCAGAGCGGGGTGAAGATGAGAGGAGAAATGTCACACTGTGCCATATCATCACTCAACTGCGCCCTGCTCCTAATGTAAAGAGGCCTGTAATGGGTTGTTAATTGTTGTTGTTGTTGTTGTTGTTGTTGTTGTTGTTGTTGTTGTTGTTGTTGTTGTTGTGTGTGTTCGTGTGAGACAACAAGCATGCATAGGAGATATATATGATTATTAATGATGACGGTTTAACCTGTACAAGTATATTTCCCTTAGTTTTGTCGCTAATTTTGGTAAATGTACGGTATAGGCGTATGCTTCGCTGCCGAGCTGCAGCTCTCACGGAGCACGCAGATGATCTGGAGAAATGACCGGTGATGGCGCTATACGGACTCGTTGAATTGTGAAATTATCGAAAAGAGAACGTGCAAATCATGGGAACTGTTTCTGAGGCACATAGTCGCGGGTTAGAATAGCCATTGTGAGGCATAACATTGGTATAGGCTGTATAATCTGTGTCTATAAATACTTCACCAATACTAAACCAATACTCCCGAGTGGCGCAGCGGTCAAAGGAACTCTATCTCAGTGCAAGAGGCGTCACTACAGTCCCTGGTTCGAATCCAGGCTGTATCACATCCGGCCGTGATTGGGAGTCCCATAGGGCGGCGCACAATTGGCCCGGATTTGGCCGGGGTAGGCCGTCATTGTAAATGAGAATGTGTTCTTAACTGACTTGCCTAGTTAGATAAAGGTTACAATTTGTTAAATGTAAAGTTGCAGAGGATTGTGGTGAGGGGAGGAGGTAAGAAAAGGGGCGAGGGGGCGTGAGAGAGAGGGGAGAA
Organism: Salmo salar; assembly: GCF_965601325.2. Taxonomy (NCBI): domain Eukaryota; kingdom Metazoa; phylum Chordata; class Actinopteri; order Salmoniformes; family Salmonidae; genus Salmo; species Salmo salar. The sequence goes on from NC_138309.1 coordinate 8,762,527, forward strand.
CTTTGGAATTCTACATCCTGTCCTTGCAGTTTAATTCCATAACAATATAAAGAACGCATTGTTGGTTGGTGCTTTTCCACGAAGGAGCTCCAATGTACTTCGGTTATTTGTGAAAAGTAGGCTATATTGGGGAGTATTTTCTTTGTTTATTTATTTAGCCTATTTGTTTGTTATTGTTATATTATTATAGGCTATAATGTCAACGAAGTGGTTGTTGTAATTGTGATGATTTACCCTATTCAATGGATGACTCAGTCATATTACCGACATAAGAACTCCAGTCTCACCTCCACAGAAAGAAATACATAACTTCCTGACTCATTTTTTGTACTACTCTGCTTCAGTCCTACACAGCCGGTTCTATGGGCCATATATTATCATCAAGTCTTTAGGCGCTTCTAAACCACTATTGCACATTCATTTACGTGTGTTTACTTAGCAGCTTGTGATCCAGGGCCAGGTACAAGTGGAAGCACATCCCGGCCTGTAGCTCCCTGCTGAGATCGAGGGCTGAGCGGTGTCAACAGGCCGCAGAGTCGGGAGACCAAATGGCCTGATATTATTATCGATGCTGAACTGTACGCACCGTCATTAAGAGGTTTTCGGTTCCACCTGAATTGTGTGTGTAGCGTATATACGTGGTAAGTAGCCTATATGTACTAAGTAGGCAAGGAGGAAGGCACAATATGCATGAGATACTTGGTCTTTCACCTCGTTGCCTGTGTGTGTGGGGGGGGGGGGACAACTTTAATCCAACCCAGCCCACATCATGACTTTTCCCAATTGTACCATCTTCAGTGAACCGAGTTATCATGCATAAAGTATTCTATAGCTTTTGAGGTGTGTGTGTGGATAATTGTTTTGCCTTCGGATGGACAAAGGAGAAGGGTCCTCTGTTAGCTGAGCTCCACCCTGAGGCCTGATCCGTGGGGATTACGGCTCGACCTCTCCAGCTCTGCCCGGCCACAGAGAGCCAAAGATAGCCGGGCGGGAGAATGTTTGGTTGGACGTTCTATGCATTTACCCGCGCAATGGCTACGCTGCAGATAAAACATATGGTTTGATCTCGCCTTGCAGATATAAAAACGTTCATAGTTTCATCAATACTTTATACAGATGTCATCACTGTTCTGTTCGGAACATTGTCTGAAGTCACTCGGCCTGAAGAAGTTAGCAGACAGACCGAAATATAAAGCCTGTCTGTTGTCGGGTTGAGGGAATGTCGCCATAGCAAATCACGGAGTTTACAGGCAAACAGAATAAATCTAGTCTGATTGGACACTGGACGTTTTTAGCCCTTATAACACAAATGTTTGCTGTCATAGGTTAACGATCCTGTTATGAATAAAACAATAATAATGAAGTAAAGTGACACGTTCACAGGGTCAGGGGAATCATGTATAGGGCTATCAAAAAGTATTCAGAAATTGACAAGATGATTTGTAGGCCCCTACTCATCGATCCATTCTCCAAGAATTTCTTAAATTGACTTGAATATACATTTATGGACGTTCCCTGAATTAATCAATGACGCGTAAAAATAAGGTATTTTTTTGTTGTCGTGCAACAGATATTTAAATGATGTGATGATGCAGAAAAGACGCATGTGCCCCATCCGATCAACCCAAAGAGCAATTCAAAAATGTGACAGACTGATTTTTTTTGTATTTAACCCGTTACCAAATCTATAGTCTACAACCCATAGCCTAATTTCACTGATATTGCAGGCTAAAGACCCTCGAATCATTATTGTGTTTAACAAGGTAAATTAGGCCTACTGTGAATTTCATTTGTGTAATTATCAGGGTATGGGGAAGCCTACAGCGCATCTTTTTTATACAGGCCAACATTTTATACAGCCTTAAAGAATGAATCAAAATACAAAAAAAAATATTATTTTATTTGAAACCCAAAAATGTATATTGAGTATTTGTTCATGGTCCGTGCTATTCCCCTGTGCTCTTTATGAACCACCCTATTGCAGCTCGGTATTTTCTTGCTCTGGATAGCGTTTGAAGTTTAAAAGTTCGAAATTTTCTAACCACGCATTTGTTTACCCATTACACTTTGTTTGCTTATATAGGCTAAAAGTTTGGGCTGCTCTTTCGTTTTGTGTTGCAGTTCTGTAGCCTATTTAACATCGATATTCCCATCAGCTGCTACAGGCTATTCAGAAGTTGTGGTTACTGTTGCCTGCGTTTCTCCGGCCCATTGTGAGAGGAGCCCCCTCGGTCCCTCTCTTCTCTCCCTCTGAGCTCAGCCGGTCAGGCCGGTGGACTGCAGATGACTCACGCCCCAGAGCGGCACATCAGCGTGCTGCACATCAGCGAGCTGCATGGAAGCTCGATAATACCGGGGGAATACCGCGACCAGAGACCCGACTGTCAGACTAGCCTCCTGCCTTTCCTGGGGCGCACATTCATCACTCGGGCGGATAGATATGTTTGTTGTAATGTGCACGTGTGCTTTTGGCGAAGACATGGTTGCGCAGATGGAGGAGATTGGCGGATTAGAGCGAGTGGAAGGTAAGAGGACAAACACACACACTTAGTCATTCACACACACATGCGCACGCACTCACACACGTCCGCGCTTTTCTCGGAAAACGATGCAGAACAAAGAACAAAGAATAAGAGTAATGTTTCCCTCTCGTTTACACTTCTAAAGCCTTTTCTTGGCCTTTATAGCCTGCAGGATGTGGTTGCACGCAGGTATAGTCTATTTGAGAGACTTGTGAAGTGAATACGAAGAAAAAAATACAGGCCTATGGGCCGAACAGCCAGTAGAATATTTGAGGATTAAACAACATAAATCGGCCTCCCACTACGAACGTAAATGCAGTTCTTTTAACAAAATATGCCCACGTGGAAATGTTGAGGCACACGACTTTAAAACCTGTGGTGTAGCTATTATATTAGGTGGATGTGAGTGCGCGTGTTTCCCATGTGGGAAAACCACACCACAAAACGGCTATCTGTCAACCGTGAATAAATAGCTGAATAACTCCCGTTCGTGTTTCGGTTGATTTCTTAAAAAGCAATGGTGGTAGAAAGAAAACCCGTTGCTCTGAAAGTGCTTCACTCTACCCAAACTCTGAAATCCCAAAACCTTAACCCTTGAAACCAACTTGCTTCTCTAACAGCCAACTCATAGTGTGTATTTTATTAAACGTGTCCCTTTCCCCACCCTGCCCCAAGTCATTTGTTTTGCATTGAGTTTTATGGATACACTTGGTCGAGGCACTTGTAGATAGGCTTTTTACGGCACAAATTCACTAGCCATGCCAAAACAAATATATTCTCTGGGTCGGATCCCCCCTAAGAATGCGATTTTACATGCAATCTGAGCCCGAAGTGTGAGCGTGTTGTGGCGGGGGGGGGGGGGGCACCAGAGAGGAGAGGATGTAGGCCTATGTCCAATAGGTATGCAGGCTGTTGCCACAGTAGTGTCTGACGCGTCACCACTGCTCCAGTAGATGTGGAGAACGTGATTTATTGTCAGATCTAAGCACAAGACCCATTTCCTTGACCTTTCGTGAATGCCACACGTTTTGGACGGAGGCTTATTTCACACATACACACAAAAAAAAGAGTTTTCGTGTATATTACACATAATTTCGCGTGCATGTCATGCATTTGACTTTCTCATGTTTTTAGGGGAAGCTCAACAATGAGCTTGCAACTTAGTCTTTACTTCAAAGCCCAATTAATTTACCACTATACAATCTCTACCAGCTTAATAGCCCAGTCATGCTATTATAGGCTGCTTTTATTTAAATCAATAATTTAATTGATGTGAAATGTAATTTAATATAGGCCTAGTTCTATACAATCATTTAATATAGCCTACATTACAATCAAACATAGTCCATAATCAGTTGGCTACTGTATTTCATTGACAGTGGAGGGGTAACATAGTTTTAATTTCAGCATGATTATTTCATCAACATTTTTGAATAATAATTGTACTATCTGATCTAACATTGATCCTCAATTAAAAACAACAACATTTCAATCAAATAATTGCTGCATCAATTTTTGATGACCAACAATATTCGTGTGCAATAGGCTATTCGTCTGTCAAATTTCAACATTCTTTCAAATCTAAAACATATCACAAATCACAGCACAATAAATGAACACTGTCTATTTTATGAACAGGGATATAGCCTGTAGTCTAGCGATTTGTTACCTATCAACGTACCAATAAATCATTCATAAGGACGCCAATGGGTCTTAGAATTAGGAAATATGCTGTGTGTAGCCTATGGATGGTGTATAGCTCTATTGTGCAACCCATTAACTAATCCTCCAGGCCTGAGGTTGTATAGGGACGTCCCCCTTCCACTCCGACGAGGCTGAGACACACCGAGGCCGGCTGCAGAGTGGCAGGACCGGCCTGGTAGTGTTTATTTTCAAATCAAATTGTATGTGTCACATGCGCCGAATACAACAGGTGTAGACCTTAGAGTGAAATGTTTACTTACAAGCCCTTAACCAACAATTCAGTTTTAAGAAAAATAAGTGTTAAGAAAGTATCTACTAAATTAAACTGAAGTAAAAAAAACCTGCAATAATAAATAATTAAAGAGCAACAATAAAATAACAGTAACCAGGCAATGTACAGGCAGTACAGAGTCAATGTGCAGGGTAAAGGTTAGTCAAAGTCATTTACATAATATGTACATATAGGTAGAGGTAAAGTGGCTATGCACAGATAATAAACAGAGAGTAGCAGCAGCTAAAAATGGGGGGGGGGGGGGGGGGGGGGGGAGAGTCAATGCAAATAGTCCTACTGTGTCAACTATATGTCAACTGATTTGGGAAAAAGTATAAAAAAGCTAAATATGGAGATAGCAAGCCTACTTGTTAGCCCATTCTGGTAATCCAGATTCATAAATTGAACAGTTGTGGAGGGTGTAAGAGCAAATGCGCCCAATCTCATTCATGGAGTGTTATGGCCCTCCCCCACTGTCCCACGGTCTCCTCTCCCCTCCCTCCAGAAAAGAAAGGAAAATGCAGCTCTCTTCTCTCTTAGGTGCTTCCTTAGCTGAGAGAGAGAGTGAGTGTAATGTTTACTGTTCATTTTATTGTTTATATCACTTTTGTATATTATCTACTTCACTTGCTTTGGCAATGTTAACATACGTTTCCCATGCCAATAAAGCCCCTTTAATTGAATTGAATTGAGAGAGAGAGACAGCATTCCCTACCCCATATAACTCCCTAGTCAAAACTATGACAACATAACACACAAAAACAGGTCACAACTCCTGCAGCTATGTCACACGCTGGGTATGTACATAGTCAATGGTAAGCTTCGAGGGGACTCCTATGGTAGGTACACCTATAGCTCATCTCCTGGCAGTAGTACTGTTGACTACTTTATCACTGACCTCAACCCAGAGTCTCTCAGAGCATTCACAGTCATTCCACTGACCCCCCTGTCAGATCACAGCAAAATCACAGTCTACTTGAACAGAGCAATACTCAATCATGAGGCATCAAAGCCAAAAGAACTGAGTAATATTAAGAAATGCTATAGATGGAAGGAATGTAGTGTGGAAACCTACCAAAAAACAATTAGGCAACATTCATTCAATCCCTTTTAGACAACTTCCTGGACAAAACATTTGGTAGCTTCCCTACCAAATCTAAAAATGTCAAACAGGAAACCGAAGAGAATGAACAACAATGACAAATGGTTTGATGAAGAATGCAAAAACCTAAAAAAGAAATTGAGAAACCTGTCCAACCAAAAACCTAGAGACCCAGAAAACCTGAGTCTACTCCTTCACTATGGTGAATCACTAAAACAATACAGAAATACACCACAGAAAAAGAAGGAACAGCAAATCAGAAATCAGCTCAATGTAATTGAATAATCCATAGACTCTAACCACTTCTGGGAAAATTGGAAAACACTAAACAAACAACAACACAAATAATTATCTATCCAAAATGGAGATGTATAGGTAAACCACTTCTCCAATCTTGTTGGCTCAATAACAAAGAACAAACAGCAAACACATATACATTATCAAATACAAATCTTAGAATGAACTATAAAAGACTACCAGAACCCACTGGATTCTCCAATTGCCTTGAATGAACTCCCGGACAAAATAAAAACCCTCCAACCCAAAAAGGCCTGTGGTGTTGATGGTATCCTCAATGAAATTATAAAATATACAGGCAACAAATTCCAATTGGCTATACTAAAACTCTTTAACATCATCCTTAGCTCTGGCATCTTCTCCAATATTTGGAACCAAGGACTGATCACCCCAATCCACAAAAGTGGAGACAAATTTGACCCCATAACTACCGTGGGATATGCGTCAACAGCAACCTTGGGAAAATCCTGTGTATTATCATTAACAGCAGGCTTGTGAAAATAATGTACTGAGCAAATATCAAATTGGCTTTTTACCAATTTATCGTATGCCAGACCACGTATTCACCCTGCACACCCTAATTGACAAACAAACCAAAAGAAAGGCAAAGTCTTGTCATGCTTTGTTGAGTTTAAAAAAAACTTAGACTCAATTTGGCATGAGGGTCTGCTTTACAAATGGATGGAAAATGGTGTTGAGGGAAAAACGAAGACATTATAAAATCCATGTACACAAACAACAAGTGTGCGGTTAAAATAGGCAAAAAACACACATTTCTTCCCATAGGGCCGTGGGGTGAGACAGGGATGCAGCTTAAGCCCCACCCTCTTCAAGATATATATCAATGAATTGGCGAGGGCACTAGAACAGTATGCACCATCCGGCCTCACCCTACTAGAATCTGAAGTCAAATGTCTACTGTTTGCTGATGATCTGGTGCTTCTGTCACCAACCAAGGAGGGCCTACAGCAGCACCTAGATATTCTGCACAGATTCGGCCAGACCTGGGCCCTGACTGTAAATCTCAGTAAGACCAAAATAATGGTGTTCCAAAAAAGGTCCAGCCGCCAGGACCACAAATGCAAATTACATCTAGACACCGTTGCCCTATAGCACACAAAAAAACTTGGCCTACACATCAGCATCATAGGTAACTTCCACAAAGCTGTGAACGATCTGAGAGACAGGGCAAGAAGGGCCTTTTATGCCATCAAAAGGAACATCAAATTCGACATACCAATTAGGATCTGGCTAAAAATACTTGAATCAGTTATAGAACCCAATGCCTTTATGGTTGTGAGGTCTGGGGTCTGCTCACCAACCAAGAATTCACAAAATGGGACAAACACCAAATTGAGACTCTGCATGCAGAATTCTACAAAAATATCCTCCGTGTACAACGTAAAACACCAAATAATGCATTCAGAGCAGAATTAGGCCGATACCCGCTAATGATCAAAATCCAGAAAAGAGACATTAAATTCTACAACTACCTAAAAGGAAGCGATCCCCCAAATCTTCCATAACAAAGCCATCACCTACAGAGAGGTGAACCTGGAGAAGAGTCCCCTAAGCAAGCTGGTCCTGGGGCTCTGTTCACAAACACAAACAGACCCCACAGAGCCCCAGGACAGCAACACAATTAGACCCAACCAAATCATGAGAAAACAAAAAGATAATTACTTGACACATTGGAAATAATTAATTAAAAAAAACAGAGCGAACTAGAATGCTATTTGGCCCTAAACAGAGAGTACACAGTGGAAGAAAACCTGACCACTGTGACTGACCCAAGCTTAAGGAAAGCTTTGACTATGTACAGACTCAGTGAGCATAGCCTTGCTATTGAGAAAGGCTGCCGTAGGCAGACCTGGCTCTCAAGAGAAGACAGGCTATGTGCACACTGCCCACAAAATGAGGTGGAAACGGAGCTGCACTTCCTAACCTCCTACCAAATGTATGACCATATTAGAGACACATATTTCCGTCAGATTACACAGATCCACAAAGAATTCGAAAACAAACCCGATTTTGATAAACTCCCATATCTACTGGGTGAAATACCACAGTGTGCCATCACTGCAGCAAGATTTGTGACCTGTTGCCACAAGAAAAGGGCAACCAGTGAAGAACAAACACCATTGTAAATACAACCCATATTAATGTTTATTTATTTTACCTTTTGTACTTTAACCATTTGCACATCGTTACAACACTGTATATATACATACTATTACATTTATAATGTCTTTATTCTTTTGGAACTTCTGTGAGTGTAATGTTTACTGTTCATTTTAATTGTTTATTTCACTTTTGTATATTATCTACTTCACTTGCTTTGGCAATGTTAACATCTGTTTCCCATTCCAATAAAGCCCCATGAATTGAATTGAATTGAATTGAGAGAGACAGAGAGAGAAAGAGAGAGAGGGAGATATATGGTCATCGCAATGCATATTGTAGTAAGCATTTCACTGTTAGTCTACACCTATTGTATAGGAAGCATGTGACAAATAACATTTGATTTGATATTGGTTTGATCACCAAGCAGAGGCTAACTAAAAGCTGGCTAACATGTGCCTTCCAGGAGTATCAACATGCCATATATCTCAGACTACACAGGGCTGTGAAGACTCTCTGGCCCAGCTCGCTAATTACTCATTACATACCGTGTAATTATACGTTTGGCTTATTGTTAGAACCAACAGACAAATGACTGAATGAGGCACTGAAGCCATGCCATGCGTCAGCTCATCCTCAGGTCCGTGCGCTATAGAACTAGAACTTTGAGTTGGTATGTCTGTGTGTGTGTGTGTGTGTGTGTGTGTGTGTGTGTGTGTGTGTGGTGCGCGCGCGCGTGCGTGTGTCGTTGAATAATTATTGTGTTGTTTAATTATAAAAAAACGAGTGCAGACAGTATAAAACCATTTTGATAAATCATATATTTGTCAACAATCTACTCATAATGAACAACAGCCACCTATGGAGGCGAGGCGGACAATAATGCAAACAATAGATCAAAAGAGAAGGTACTCGAGTAAAAAAGAAAATTATGCATTTATAAAAAGCTTTGTTATTAGTTGACCATACGTTTTCCACTTATCTCTGTCAGGAAAGCCATACGCCACAGCTTCATATGATGTTAGATATTGCAGCCTAACAATCGATACACATAAATAAGATCCAATTTATTTAGTGGCCTTTTTTTGTTAACGAACAAGGGGGGGGGGGGGGTGTGTGTGTGTGTGTGTGTGTGTGTGTGTGTGTGTGTGTGTGTGTGTGTGTGTGTGTGTGTGTGTGTGTGTGTGTGTGTGTGTGTGTGTGTGTGTGAGGGAAGGAAGAGTTTATCATTACCCCTCCATCCATGATCTGAACATCAATTATTAACGGTGTTGATCGAGCGTCAATGTTCATCATACACAACAAGGCCGATTTGGCTGTCTGAATTCGGTTTGATGAAGGCTGGTCTTAACCAATCTTTTACACCTATAGTTTCTCACCCCCCAACCTGGTTTACCCTCCACGTTATCTGGTTCAGTCTCCCATAGACCCGATGTCCCATTCACAGTTTTGTTCTAGTTCTGAACTAGAGAGGATTTCCGACATGAACAGTCAAGTGTGAAAGATTTAAAATGTTGCCTGCATGGGAAATAATTGTAAGACATTTAACATACGACAGAAGGTAAAATAAATAGGCTAATTATTTGGTCGAAATTTAGACCAAAATGTATTTATTTATGTTGGTTGTTATATATTTTATATTAATTTTCATAATTATGCAGGTAGCCTATGCGATGTATTTTATTTTTTAGAGTTCAGAGATTACACAATTTGTTTTGAAAACCTGTTCCTTCCTATTCCACCATCATGGCTTCTATATATAGGTCTTTACTCTGCAGTTTTCCCACTTAATCCCCACGGCCCTTAGGCCTCCAGGCTGCATGCAAGACAACCCCCATCACCATGAGTGTCGTATGGAACAGGACAGTCATGCAGTGTCATGTTGGTTTAATGTAGCCTATGGTCTCTGCCCGTGTTAATAAGCAGTCTCTCGACTGAACAGGGGACTGACTGCCAGATACCGTTGGCCATCATTTGTCTGAAGTAGTAGCCAACAAAGTGGAAGGGGCTGAGGAAGCCATATTTAATACAATAATTCATAGATGGTAGATGGTGTTTTCAAATATCTTTAGTGGGATGGTATGCACATTCATAAAAACACCCAGCTGCTGGACTAGAGGGTAAATTGAGGAAGACCCAGTTTGGCTTCGAAACGCTGCCCAACCGATTAAAATAAACGTTGAAAGTTGCCTACCAGACATATTTATTATTTACTCATTTCACAATTTCATTCACACAACATTGAACATTTCTTAGTCTTTTAACCATTTGCCCAATCATTGAGCATAGGCCTATAGACGTAGCCAACAGTTAATGGAACGTGACAAGCGATTCAAAAGGGTTGTGTAAAGACAAAGACAATACATATATAATGATATGGTTTACTAAATTCGGTTAAAAAACATATAGGCCAAGTGTAAAAAAAGAGAAGAACATTCTTTTTTTAATGCATTGTTTTGGAAATGTCAATGGGGTAAATTCGTTTTTAGTTTTTCTCATTTGAAAAGGGTTGCATTTCACAGGGGCAGAAGTTTGGAGTCAGCAGAACTGTTTCTGCTATGTTACCGAGACCCTGACAAATACAATACAACATAAATAATATTCTAAACATGTGCAAAACTTTACCTTGAAATATATAACATCTGAGAGCAAATCCAAGATATCAACCACAATAGTTTTTCAGCCTTTGGATGAATTTGGATCCGAGTCATGAGAAGCATGGCACTGCATGACAGAAAACATGTTTGGGAAAGTTGGTCAGATGTAGAAATGTCTGTCTTTCACAGTTACAGTGTACTACATCAGTGGAGATACAAATCTGTCAGGTCAGAGTGAAACATGAAGCTCACCCCCATGTCTCAAGCACTAATCACAACAAACAATAACAAGTCACATGAGGTTTTACATGGTAAAATGGGATGTTGATACAAGAAGACATTACAGTTCAGTAGGCTATTTTATCAAATACATTTTAAAATAGTTGTAAAAAATTATTGCCTACTTCCAAGTTTGGAATGTATAATATTGAGGATATTCACGGTTTAATTAAATATAGGCTACTGAAGTTCTTGAACTGTAAATAGGCTCATGACCAAAAGTAACTGCGATGTTGTGCCATGTATTAGCCGATATGCCTAAGAGATTACAAATCTTAATTTAATGTGTGCATGCAAGGTTAGCCTACTATTTTGTGCAAAATAACATATAGGCCAATAACAAACATAGACCCAATAACAGAATAGGCATATGTTTGTTATAGGCCTATATGTTATATGTATTGGCTATATTATAGTTTTCTACAAAACAACATATATTTGACACTGACCCCCGTGTCAGCAGTGTGCGTCGTTAAAATTAAGCCAATAGATAACCTCGCTATATAGTTTCCATTAGTAAACCTGTTATAGAGGCACTGAATTGTAATAGGAAGCAGCGCAGAAGTAATTTCCTCTCGCCAATGCATGAACCCTCTTCTCTCTGAGCACGAAGAGAGCACATGTACGGGAAGACTTAGACCTAATCAAGTGCAAGTTGTAAAAATAATTTGCTATTTCAGTGTTTCAGTAGCCTCCAACCCTCCGACAGCTGCCCCCCTCGCCTTCCTTTGTTCTCGCCAACTCTAATAGGTTTTCCCCTGCCACACACAATTCACTTTTTTTCCTTTTTCTCCCCTCTTCCCCTTTTCCCCGTTTTGTGCGGAGCCCAGTGTGGACTGGAGCATTTGAGCAATTTGAAATTAAAGCCAACAATAGGAGCCCACTCCCGGGGACCTCTCGCTCTCCATATTACACGGAAGACGCTCGTGTGCTCTCCCGCATTATTGGCAAGTCATTACGTTTCTCTGGAAACCAAACCGGGAGGGAGCGGGAGACTTCTGAGGGCTCGCGAACGGTGATGCAAGCAGAATACATCCATGCACAGTGCAGTTACTCTGATTGATTCAACCAAGATTATGTCATTACAACGTTTAAAACAAAAGTGTAATGCAATTTTGTTTAAAAAGTGTGCTTTTGCATTTCATATGTGTAAAGTGGAAGTAATTCATTGAGTTGAACAATTAATAAAAAATAAATAAAAATATTTGACATGCCCAGTTCTGTTAAAACAGTTAATAGATTATTTGGGATTTATTTTTGCTCATAATTTGACTATTGAGTCTTCCAAGAGTTAAAGACAAAAATACACATGTAAACATATTATTTCAGCTCCATTCATGGTTTATGTAGGCCTTCCATGTTTTTCTCTAATTTAAGAATCAAGCAGTAATGTTTGAGAGCAGATTTGACTGTATACAATTACCCCACTCATTCGAACCCCAGAGTAATTCCACATACATTTCTCCCTCACTGTGCCTACTCCTTAATCCATTTTGCAACACACACACACACACACACACACACACACACACACACACACACACACACACACACACACGATGATATATAGGCCTAATTGGAAAGGCAATGACAGTGACACAAACAAACACTTATATGTTTTATTCAGGCATAATGTAAAGGCAGTGGGCAGACTGTCAGATGTGTATAGGCTAATAGTGTTTGCAGCCAACAAAAAACCTGGACCATGCATGCATCATGCAATTCACCATGAAACGTTCATATGCAAATAGAAGTTGACCTACAGTGTCTTAGTGCTCAATGAATTACATTATATTCTTTATGAGCAAAAGTATGTCTAGGTTTTCTAAACATGGTTTAAACTATCGGCCTTAGCTACATCTTTATGCTATTTACAAAATCTTCAATGACAACAATAGCCTTCAAACAATGGAAAAATCGTCATACGTGTTTTTGTTATGATAAGGTATGCATAATACATATTTTTAAATACCTCATGTTGGTATTTGGTGGATACAATGCTGCCAATCGCAATTCACCATTTGTAAAAAACCACGCATGGCAGTAGCTAGTGTTACAAAAGTTTCCAAAGCAAACACATTCGTTTTAAAAGGCCATGTGGAGTCAAAATGGCGCCACGCAAACTGGCAACACTCTTTGAGCCAATCACATCCATCCTTTCTGCGCTGTCACTGGCCATTCGTGATTACGCACTTCCACTTCCCGACCGGCAGCTTCTTCTCGCTCGCGCGGTGTGTAAGCCTTCGCTGAAGTGGAAAAAATACGCTGTCGAAACGGATTGTAAACACGACTAAAACATGACATTTCGGCCAAGTGAGACCAAAAGCGTTGTCACAGTGGGTAGATGAGGATCTTCTGCAAAGGTTTAGGCTCATCTTTGTTGTCTTCGCATGTTCACTTTCTCCGTAGATGGTCTCCGGCGAGCTGTGCCTGGCAGCGGACAACGACTTTTTGGCAAATAATATGAAGGAGATGATTGGAGGTTGCTGCGTGTGCTCAGACGAGAGAGGCTGGGCAGAAAACCCTCTCGTCTACTGTGACGGTCACGGCTGCAATGTTGCAGTCCATCAAGGTAAACACCGAATAAATTCAAATGCATGTGACATTAAATTTGCTTGACTAACATCCGATAACTAACGTTAGCGAGCGAGCTAACTAGCTAGCAACTGGCTAAGGCTAGCTATCGCGGTTGATCGTCTGCTATGAAGCTGGCTAGCTATCAACGTTAGCTGGGGTGTATTCATTACGTTGATTCTGTTGCAAAAAAATCTCAAAAATGGAAGCAAACGAAACGAAACGGGGAGTGATCTACCTGCGTTTGTCCAGTAGGAATGTTCGTTTTCTATGTTTGCTTCCGTTTGGTTTTTAAATGGTGAACGGTTTCCATAATGAATACTCCCCTTCTCTAGCTAGTTTTGCTATTAGCTAACTAGCGAACTATTCAGCTAGCCAACAGCCAAGGTTATATTGTTAGTTAGCTAACGTTAGTTCTATTCAATCGACAGTTGTGCGCGCGTATAGTGTGGTAATGTTTATCATTGGGTAAGATAAAGTAGCTAACATGTTATTTAATTTCTACGAGTTGTATAGCCAAGAAAACATTACAGCCTATCTTGACAACTACAGACATTTGTTACTTTAGCCAACCATACCTACGCTACCTAGCTAGCCTGCCTGTCTAGTAGGTATGGAGTTGGCTAAAGTAACTAACATTTCTGCAGTTGTCAACGTCGTTTGTAATGTTATCCTGGCTATACAATTTGTAGAATTTAGCAAACATGTTGGCTACAAGGTCTTACCCAATGATACACATTACCACACTATATCCGTGATGATAGCCAACTACTAAATCATATTTGCCCAATATGTTGCGAGATACGTTTTGTAAACAATAGTGCCACGCGGTTAGGGAACTAGCTAAGTTGTTATACAGAAGGAACCAGGCTGTGTAGCTAGCTTAAGATTGTCTGCAACACATTAAACCCAAACAAAACAGATGTTTTCACAGATCCAAACAACAATGTCACTCAGATTCTGTTGACAAAGTCACAATCAGAGCTAGGCTGACTGACTCTGGTATCCAGTCAGTACTGGTGATTTTGGCTTTGTGAGAGAAACTCGGGATCATTGTCATGTTTCTTAGTTGTCATAATTCTGGTGGATTGAATATCTGGCCTCATACCCAAACAACTAAACACACCTATTTGTACATGCTTTAGACCCTTGTTATTAAATACACACCCACCCATTCGTTTTCTAATGTCAATTAATTGGGTCAAAATTATTTACATTTTTAATTTAACCTTTATTTAACTAGGCAAGTCAGTTAAGAACAAATTCTTATTTACAATGACAGCCAAACCTGGACGATGCTAGGCCAATTGTGCGCCGCCCTATGGATCTCCCAATCACGGCCGGATGTGATACAGCCTGGATTAGAACCATGGACTGTAGTGACGCCTCTTGCAATGAAATACAGTGCATTACACCGCTGTGCCTCTCGGGAGTCTAAATGTAATCTGTAGCTAACCAACACATTGTGACACTGTTGTACCAATCACTGACCCCTCTGTCCACAACAATAGACAACATTACCCTTTTTATTATCAGTGGATTATTTCTGTTGATTAGAGGTGTCCCCGACCAAAAAAATCTTGGTCGACCTGAGAGTGGTCGAAAGAACAGGACCAATCGATTGGTTGAAATGTTTTAACTTATATTTCCATATATAGACACACACCCTATGTGTTTGAATAAAATAAACTACATATGCACTGAGCTTGTCAGATGCTTTAAGCACATTGTTTGATTAAATAATTAAGACACACGTGACTCGAGAATGAGCCCGATGGTTACACTGTATTAAAAAAATAATAATAATACTGCGAGTGCCTGTGTGACTAGCACACGTTGTCTCGCTCTACTCCCTACTGCTGCAAAAATGCACCAGTGCACAGCAAGTGTTTATTGCTCTGTCCGTGCTGAAGCTGCAACACCATTTCAGCCATTTAGTTTCTTACTTGTTTCTGACTGAACAGTTCTGTTACTAAGGCCCTAATTTGTTTAGGAAAAACATTCCCTATTCCCTCAACCCTTGCTCTCTTTATGTGAAACATGTAAGTATAGCATGCATCTGACCAATAGGGCCTGACTTATAGCCTATCATAATCACATCAATAAATTGGTTATAACAAACTCCGAACACAGTAACACGTGACAGTAAAATGGATGCGGGGGATGTGAAAAAGAAACTCGAACTGGGCAGATGTTTACTGGTTGCTCAGGAGGGAAAGGGGAAGTCAGATTTGTGGAAGACATTTGCCTTAGTTGTGGAAACTACTGGAGATCAAGAAAAAGGAAGTTATAGAAGCAAGCGTTGTGTGAGTATTATGTGTGCCAAACAGTTGCTGTTAGATTACAATATTATAACTTTTTCTGACCATTTGGAACAGTGTAAACAACACTAAATAAGTGTACCAGAGAGTCTGATCTAACAACAACAAAAAAAATATATAAAGCCTTTATTAAAGCAGACTAAAAATAGTTGCATGCATCCATTCATTTGCGGGGTATTGCTTAGTGTAATTATTCAATGCTCTCTTTGTTATTTAATTTTAAAACTAAAATGCAAGTAATACAAGGCTACTAATGATAACAACATTACTTATTATTATAACGATGATCATCATAATAAGAAGGAGATCAAGAAAAAGAAGGATATAGGAGCAAGAGCTGCGTGCATATTATGTGACAAACAGGTGCTTTTACTTTACAGTATCATTTTTCTGCCTGTTTGGAACAGTGTAAACAACACTAAATCAATTATGGGTGGTCACAAGCCATCAAACAAAGCGGAGCTGCTTGAATTTTTGCGCCAGGAGTGGCATAAAGTCACCCAACATCAATGTGAAAGACTGGTGGAAAGCACGCAAAGACACATGAAATCTGTGATTGAAAATCAGGGTTATTCCACCAAATATTGATTTCTTAAACTCTTCCTAAGTTAAAACATTAGTATTGTGTTTAAAAATGAATATGAACTTTTTTTGTTGCATTATTCGAGGTCTGACAACACTGCATCTTTTTTGTTATTTTGACCAGTTGTCATTTTCTGCAAATAAATGCTCTAAATGACAATATTTGGTTAAAAAAAATCGCGTACATTTTATTTTGCTCATATTTTGCAGCCCTAGTGTGAGATAGGAGGTTATTGTGGTTAATAACTGTGTTCTCTCTGCAGCGTGCTATGGCATCGTGCAGGTGCCTACTGGACCCTGGTTCTGCAGGAAGTGTGAATCTCAGGAGAGAGCAGCCAGAGTGGTGAGTCTGATCAATAGAATATCAACAATGCATTCTCAGCACTGTATTTTATGGTAGAGCTTCCACTATTATTAAGCTGGTACTTTAAAGGAAATTATGTGGTATAAATAGTTACTCTCTGGCACTTACTTCAAAGAATTCAACACAATTGGCAACTACCTGGTAGAGCTGGGACAGTAAACCAGAAACGATTGTTACCGACCATACTGATCACTTATCGCAGGCATTTTGCATTACAGTAAGTAGCCTATACTAGAGATATGAGGTTTGAAATGAAATATGTTAGCTCATATGGGTATTTGTTATTGGGACAATTGATGGCTGCAACTGTTAGTAGTAGTTTAAAGGATAAAAAAAGAAAGAAATAGGTGCCCATTATGAACTTAGACTTATTATGAACTTAAACTTATGCTATTTGTTATCACATTAATTCAGGCAATTTATGGTGATATGGATGTTTGTCCATATCGCCCAGCCCTATACCTGGCAGTAAAGACTACCATGTGGTGCTTGTATTAACCAATCCAAAAAAAACCAAGTAGAACATTGTTTAATATTACAGTGACAGTCGGTCATGTCCGTGGAAGCAACAGACATGCCTAAGAAACACCCCAGAGTATTTGTCATAGGAAAAAAACGAAACCTTTGTCTGTCCTTTCCTCATCCTGGCTGTAGAAATGGTTAAACAGTGGTGTCATTATGATATTGTGTGGATGAAAATTGGCAGGGATGTTGAGGGTTGGCATGCATCCTGTGGGAGGGTTGGAGTAGCGGGCGTGAAATTGGCACGACTGGAGAGATAAAAACACACGCTCACGGACACAGACACACAGGAAAGGGAAGCAGTCTTGGGCAGCAGTATGTTTGTACTGTAGGAAAAGCTGAGGCTTGAAGCCAACTAGGCCCTCCCTTCCTATGCTATGGGGTGGAACCCACTTACACTTATTTGATATGTGTTGGATCACTGATTACCCAAAAGTGTGTGTTTAGAAAGAGATTAGGGTACATGCTTGCGAGTGTATCTATAGTATATATCTGCATGATAAAGAGTTTTGCTAATTGCCCATGTCTCCCTCCCTCCTGTTTCTCTCTCTGCAGAGGTGTGAGCTTTGCCCCCACAAAGACGGAGCCCTCAAGAGGACCGATAACGGAGGTAAGAATTACCTATGTCTGGGATAGGTGTGTTGTGAGTAGGGATGTGACAAATGGGAAAATGTTCTTAACGTTTAAATGGCCATTTTTATTGGTATTACGTTCGAAAAAGTAATACAATTCCATGTCAATTCACAAAGCAGCTGCGGTGCTGCCAGCGATGGTTTGGTTCTCACTGTGGGTCCATTTCAGATGGTTAAAGGTGCCTCACAGGATTTTTGTTTAAAATTTTTGCATTGTAATTTCAGAAAATGTCAATATATGTGTAGTAATAGTGGAATGATAGTCTTTCACAGTATTGCTTACCTGCAAGTGTTGTGATTGGCTGTGATATTCGCCTATTGATTTCTCCCGCCGGACTGGCATCTGACTTTGTGGCTATGCTATCTAGTGGAAATCGGGTCAAGCGGGCAATGTAGAAATCGTTCTGTCATTTCCTGGTTGCTGCACTGTTTGCTCAATTTCAGTTTATTTGAGAAAACATGCACTGAATATTGTAGGCTATCATTAACCATCTGTAAGGGACACACAGTGAGACCCAAACCATCGCTGGCAGCAACACAGCTTTTTGAAGCTGGTGGACCAAAACTGAAAGTAAAAGGCGAGTGCGAGTCTCCGCCATGTTCAATTCTCTGCCATTAGCACAGTTAAAAATGCAATGGAACCCTTTTAACTTGTATTTTGTATTCGGTATGTGGGAATTTAACTGCAAAATGTATTTTTATGTCCACTACGTTATCACACACATATGTTTATTCGCAACAAGTAAATTTGATGGAAACATCTCTGGTGGAAAAATGCGCATATTGTTTTTATGCAGATTTGAGAATATTTGCATGAAAATCTGTCGCAATTGGATGGAAACCTATCTAGTGATGTTCTTTTTCCCCTCAGTTGGGTTTAGTGCCTGGTCTTGTCCACTCTGTTCTAATGAGTCCTGCGTGGCTTGTGGACATTGTAGAGGGAACAGACATACGTGTTCCTGAGACTCTTATCTCTCAGTGATGGGGTCATAATATTTTGTAGCTTAAACCGTTCAAAAGATAGAGACACATTTGTGGGAAGAAAACAGAAACTTCTGTTTATTACAACCATATCGAGTGGCCACGGGAGGTTACTGACGTAATCCTGGTTCTATGAACCAAGCCCCTAGTTTGGGAAACGCTGATATGGAGCCTCCTTGATCTGAGTAATCCCATCAACTATTGACACACAGGCTGTTGGCCTCTAACAAGGTTCTGTGGTTAGCCAATGCTTATTTTGTCTCATTAATGGGATGTGTGCTGCCTGTTGTGTGTGTTTTATGAGGGGGCGAGCCAGGCTTGGGTAAATAGGTCTGAGAGGAGGCTCCTCTCAGGGTTCACCAAAAGGTCACAGCAAAGACTGAACATGGATGGAATGTACACTATAAATACAAAAGTATGTGGACACCCCTTCAAATTAGTTTATTCGGCTATTTCAGCCACACCTGTTGCTGACAGGTGTATAAAATCGAGCACAGCCATGCAATTTCCAATTTCCATAGACAAACAATAGGCGCTAGAATGACCTTACTGAAGAGCTCTGTTACTTTCAATGTGACACCATCATAGGATGCCACCTTTCCAACAAGTCAGCAAGGCAAATTTCTGCCCTGCTAAAGCTACCCTTGTCAACTGTAAGTGCTGTTATTGTGAAATGGAAATGTCTAGGAGCAACAACGGCTCAGTCTCGAAGTGGTAGGCCACACAAGCTCACAGAATGGAAAGGGGGATACCTAGTCAGTTGTACAACTGAATGCCTTCAACTGAAATGTGTCTTCCGCATTTAACCCAACCCCTCTGAATCAGAGAGGTGCGGGGGCTGCCTTAATAGACATCCACGTCTTCGGCGCCCAGGGAGAACGGGACCACCGCGTGGCAGAACCGCATAGCATGTAAAAATCGTCTGTCCTCTGTTGCAACACTCACTACAGAGTTCAAAACTACCTTTGGAAGCAACGTCAGTACAAGAACTGTTTGTCGGGAGCTTCATGAAATGTACACCATCTGGAAGTCCGATGGATGAATCTGGGTTCGGCGGATGCCAGGAGAACGCTACCTGCTTCAATGCGTAGTGCCAACTAAAGTTTGGTGTAGGAGGAATAATGGTCTGGGGCTGTTTTTCATGTTTCGGGCTAGGCCCCTTAGTTCCAGTGAAGGGAAATCTTAATGCTACAGCATACAATGACATTCTACACAATTCTGTGCTTCCAACTTTGTGGCAACAGTTTGGGGGAAGGCCCTTTCCTGTTTCAGCATGACAATGCCCCATGTGCACAAAGCCAGGTCATACAGAAATGGTTTGTCAAGATCGGTGTGGAGGAACTTGACTGGCCTGAGCTCAACCCCATTGAACACCTTTGGGATGAATTGGAACGCTGACTGCGAGCCAGGCCTAACCGCCCAACATCAGTGCCCGACCTCACTATTGCTGTTGTGGCTGAAAGGAACCAAGTCCCCACAGCAATGTTCCAACATCTAGTGGAAAGCCTTGCCAGAGAAGTGGAGGTTGTTATAGCAGCAAAGGGGAGACCAACGCCATATGAATGCCCATGATTTTGGAATGAGATGTTCGACGAGCAGGTGTCCACATTATTCCATGCAAAACACATTTAGCTCTATCATCTATACAGCAAGTAACTGCTTTACATGGTCAGTAAACATCAATAATCATGTCATTTCAGATACGTGAATGTACCTGTGAATTTGGCATGTAGCTAGCTAGGCAAACACTATCAATTAGCTTGCTTCATCAGAGATTAGGCTTTTAGAAAGACCTTGACATTAGCAAGTCCTTGTCCTGGTAAAGTTGTCAGTCATACTACTGTCTTCACCACTATAGATCAAATCAAATTGTATTTGTCACATGCGCCGAATACAACAGGTGTAGATTTTACCATGAAATGCTTACTTACAAGCCCATAACCAACAATGCGGTTTTAAGACAATAGAGTTAAGAAAATATTTACTAAATAAAAAATGTAATATGGAAAATGGATTCCCAAGTGTCGCAGTGGTCTAAGGCACTGCATCTCAGTGTTAGAGGCGTCACTACAGACCCTGGTTCGATTCCGGGCTGTATCACAACCGGACGTGATTTGGAGTCCCATAGGGCGGTGCACAATTGGCCCAGGGTCGTCCGGATTTGGCCGGTATAGGCAGTCATTGTAAATAAGAATTTGTTCATAACTGACTAGGCTAGTTAAATAAAGGTAAAACAAATATATAAAAGTAACACAAAATAACAATCATGAGGCTATATACAGAGGGTACCTATACCAAGTCAAGCATTATTTGGATATTGTTATCTAGTTGTTCCCCTGAAAGTTAGCTTGTTAACTAGCCATATTAACTTGATCTGTTATTGCCTAGCTAGCCAGCCAATTTGACGTGGTCCATCAACCAGTGTAGCCTATATCATGTCTGTCAGCAGTAATTAAACAATGTTGAAAAGGGGATCGTGTTAGCTGACTTCGCTAGGTAGGCCTACATTGGTTGGAGAAAAAAAAATACCAGGTCTGCTCACTATATGTTTAGCCAACTGTACAATGTTTCTACCTGTAGTTTGCAAAGTAACAAGTAGCTTGTGTGCATCCATGCTTTTTTATTTCACCTTTATTTAACTAGGTAAGTCAGTTAAGAACAAATTCTTATTTCCAATAACGGCCTAGGTTAACTGCCTTGTTCAGGGGCAGAACGACAGATATGTACCTTGTCAACTCGGGGATTCGATCTTGCAACCTTTCAGTTACTAGTCCAACGCTCTAACCACTAGGCTATGCTGCCGCCCAACTGGTCATCCCCAAAGCCAACACCTGCTTTGGCCACCTTTCCTTCCAGTTCTCTGCTGCCAATGACTGGAACGAATTGCAAAAATCAATGAAGTTGGAGACTTATATCTCCCTCACTAACTTCAAGCATCGGCTGTCAGAGCAGCTGCAGCTGTATACAGCCTATTTGTAAATAGCCCATCCAACCACCTACCTACCTCATCCCCATATTTGCTTATTTATGTTTTTTCTGCTCTTTTGTACACCAGTATTTCTACTTGCACATCTCTATCTACACATCTATCACTCCAGTGTCAATTGCTAAATTATAATTACTTTGCCACTATGGCCTATTTATTGCCTTACCTCCTTACTTCATTTGCACACACTGTATACAGATTTTCTATTGTGTTATTGACTGTACATTTGTTTATCCCATGTGTAACTCTGTGTTGTTGATTTTGTCGCACTGCTTTGCTTTATCTTGGCCAGGTCGCAGTTGTAAATGAGAACTTGTTCTCAACTGGCCTACCTGGTTAAATAAAGGTAAAATAGAAAAATAAAACCTGCTGGATCGTGTGCTACGGGTGTGTGTTGTTATCGTGACCAGTGAGCTGAGATAAGGCGGAGCTTTACCTAGCCGGTGGGTTTGGCGACGAATATGTAGCGAGGACCAGCCAACGAGAGCATACAGGTCGCAATACTATATGGGGATTTTGTGTCAAAACGGATGGCACTGTGATAGACTGCATCCAATTTGCTGAGTAGAGTGTTGGAAGCTATTTTGTAAATGACATCGCTGAAGTCAAGGATCGGCAGGATAGTCAGTTTTACGAGGGTATGTTTGGCAGCATGAGTGAAGGAGGCTTTCTTGTGAAATAGGAAGCCAATTCTAGATTTCATTTTGGATTGGAGATGCTTAATGAGTCTGGAAGGAGAGTTTACAGTCTAGCCAGACACCTAGGTATTTATAGTTGTCCACATATTCTAAGTCAGAACCGTCCAGAGTAGTGATGCTAGTCGGGCGGGCGGGTGCGGGCAGAGATCGGTTGAAGAGCATGCATTTAGTTTTACTAGCATTTAAGAGCAGTTGGAGGCCACGGAAGGAGTGTTGTATGGCATTGAAGCTCGTTTGCAGGTTTGTTAACACAGTGTCAAAAGAAGGGCCAGATGTATACAGAATGGTGTCGTCTGTGTAGAGCTGGATCAAAGAATCACCCGCAGCAAGAGCAACATCATTGATATATACAGAGAAAAGAGTCGGCCCGAGAATTGAACCCTGTGGCACACCCATAGAGACTGCCAGAGGTCTGGACAACAGGCCCCCCCGATTTGACACACTGAACTCTGTCTGAGAAGTAGTTAGTGAACCAGGTGAGGCAATCATTCAAGAAACTAAGGCTGTTGTCTGCCGATAAGAATACGGTGATTGACAGAGTCGAAAGCCTTGGCCAGGTCGACGAATACGGCTGCACAGTACTGTTTTTTTATTGATGGTGGTTATGATATAATTTAGGGCCTTGAGCGTGACTGAGGTGCACCTGTGACCAGCTCGGAAACCAGATTGTATAGCGGAGAAGGTACGGTGGGATTCGAGATGGTCGGTGATCTGTTTGTTCACTTAGCTTTCGAAGACTTTAGAAAGGCAGGGCAGGATGGATAAAGGTCTGTAACAGTTTGGGTCTTGAGTGTTTCCCCCTTTGAAGATGGGGATGACCGCGGCCGCTTTCCAATCTTTAGGAATCTCAGACGATACGAAAGAGAGGTTGAACAGGCTAGTAATAGGGGTTGCGACAATGGCGGTGGATAATTTTAGGAAGAGAGGGTCCAGATTGTCTAGCCCAGCTGATTTGTATGGATCCAGATTCTGCAGCTCTTTCAGGACTTCAGCTGTCTGGGTTTGGGTGAAGGAGAAGCAGGGGGGGCTTGTGCCAGTTACTGCGGGGGATGCAGAGCTGTTGGCCAGGGTTGGGGTAGCCAAGTGGAAAGCGTGGCCAGCCGTAGAGAAATGCTTATTGAAATTCTCGCTTATCGTGGATTTATCGGCGGTGACAGTGTTTCCTAGCCTCAGTGCAGTGGGCAGCTGAGAAGAGGTGGTCTTTTTCTCCATGGACTTTACAGTGTCCCAAAACTTTTTGGAATTAGTGCTGCAGGATGCACATTTCTGTTTGTGTGTATTGAGACTGTATGGTTTTATGGCCCTGTTTTATAGTCCTCTGCCAGATTCTTGGAGGGACTTCAAAACAACATCCCCTTTTACACCCTCTTCCTCCTCCCCCTCTTCTCATCCCCCGTGTGTCCCCCCGGCTAGGTCAAAGGCAGGGCAGGGGTTCAACTGTAAGTTGAATCTTATTGTTGTTCCTGGAAAAGAGAGAGAACAGAGGGAGGGAGATACTATTCACCACCATCTGACTTGTCATTCAACTGGCCCACTGCCCATTCCTGCTCTAGTTCGTCAGCTTCCTTTCCCACTAACACGATTGAAATGGAAAGGGATTTTCATTTCTACCCTCCTTGTGCAGGTTGGGTCCAAGTGGTGTGTGTTTGAATAGGTAATAGTGTGTGTGTGCTGATGTTTGTTCTCTGTGTGTTTTATAGGTTGGGCCCATGTGGTGTGTGCCCTCTACATCCCAGAAGTGGAGTTTGCTAATGTCTCCACCATGGAACCCATCGTTCTGCAGTCTGTACCCCACGATCGCTACAACAAGGTACACACACTTCACCCTGTCTGTTTGTGTCCCTACATTTCTGTGTGTGACTGTTTTTTCCTCTGTGTGTGTGTGTGTGTGTGTGTAGAAGTGTTATATCTGTGAGGACCAGGGCAGAGAGAGTAAAGCTGCCACCGGAGCCTGCATGACCTGTAACAAACATGGCTGCCGACAAGCCTTCCATGTCACATGGTGAGCCAGAGCCACACTCAAATACCTACATCTTTATTAACGCATGTTTACATTGTTAGCTTCATTCAAATACCTACAATTTGTATGTAATATACACTGACTGTACAAAACATTACGAACACCTTCCTGATATTGAGTCCCCCCTTGCCCTTAGAACAGCCTCAATTCGTTGAGGCGTGGACTCTACAAGGTGTCCAAAGCGTTCTACAGGAATGCTGGCCCATGTTGACTCCAATGCTTCCTGTAAGTTGGCTGGATGTCCTTTGGGTGGTGGATCATTCTTGATACACACAGGAAACTGTTGAGCGTGAAAAACCCAGCAGCATTGCAGTTCTTGATACACTCGAACCGGTGCGCCTGGAACCTACTACCATACCCCGTTCCAAGGCACAATCTTTTGTCTTGCCCATTCACCTTCTGAATGGCACATATACTCAATCCATGTCTAAATTGTCTCAAGGCTTATAAATCCTTATTTCACCTGTCTCCACCCCTTCATCTAGTGGACAAGTTCCATCAATGAGGGATAATAGCTTTCACCTGGATTCACCTGCTCAGTCTGCCATAGAAAGAGCAGGACCTCCTAATTATTATTCTTTAACCTTTTATTTATCCAGATTAGTCTTATTGAGATAAAATCTATTTTTCAAGAGAGACTTGGTCCAACCAAGACAGCAGCGGAGGGGACAATGTTTTGAGACAAATATCAGACATACTGTAACAACTTACAGACATAGACACACCATAAAAGAAAACATTTTGACGTAGACACACCGACATTTCAATTGCAGAAACATACAGACGTCATGGATAAATCAATCATACTGCATCAAGTCCTAGTCACAATCACATTCCTCCTAATGTTTTGTACACTCAGTGTATATCATCTTTTGTCTCTTATGTCTTCTCCTTTCACTTTTCTCTCTCTCCCCTTCTCTCTCTTGATACATATTCTCTCTCTTCAGTGCCCAGTTTGCTGGGTTGTTGTGTGAGGAGCAGGGGTCGGACGCAGACAACGTCAAGTACTGTGGCTACTGCAAGTACCACTACAGCAAACTGGTAAGATCTCTCTCTCTCTCTCTCTCTCTCTCTGTCTCTCTGTCTCACTTTTCTAACGTTCTTACTGTGCTGGGGGAAGAAGAGTGTTCTTACCTCAAAAACCTGGAATCTAGTTTTGCTTCCCAACCCTCTGTCTGTCAGAACAAAAACTGTAAGCTTTTTGAAGGCCTGCACTTCCCCTACACACACTGGCACTCCACGCCATGGACACACACACACACACACACACACTGGCACTCCACGCCATGGACACACACACACACTGGCACTCCACGCCATGGACACACACACACTGGGGAATACCTTTCCTTTCTTAAATGACTTGACATTCTTCTCCTCTGCCAATTGCAACTGCTGAAATTGGAGCCATCCATTCGTCTCAACCTCCTCTAGCCCCTTTCTCTCTCCCTCCAACCATCAACCCATTCCCTTTCTCCTTTTTCACCCCTCTCCTCTCTTTCCCCCTCTCCAGCACTTCTCTCTCCCCCACCCCTCTCTCCCCCACCCCTCTCTCCCCTCCAGCCCACTGTCTCCCTCTCCCATCAACCCCCATCTAATCAGCATTGCCTCCCAGGCCTTTTGTCCCCTCCACCCCCTGCTCTCTGTGTGCTAAACCCATGCTGGGTTAGAATTTGGGGGCTAGGAGAGGGTGAGGGGTACTGGGGTTAGGGTTACAAGTGGGCAAAGAGATGCTTTCCAATTCACATAAGTACACACCATTCCACACAGACACCATATAAATGCTTTCACTTACATACACTTTCTCCCTCTCTCTTTACCTCTTTCACTCACTCAGAGCTCTTTGGAGCTAGAGCCCCTGCTGTGTTGCAGATTTTGTGCTCCACCCCTACCATCCGTCAGGGGGGAAATATACACACACTTTTCCCCCCCGGGTTATTAAACA
Source organism: Salmo salar (assembly GCF_965601325.2). Classification (NCBI taxonomy): domain Eukaryota; kingdom Metazoa; phylum Chordata; class Actinopteri; order Salmoniformes; family Salmonidae; genus Salmo; species Salmo salar. Next base: position 8,789,045 of record NC_138309.1, read on the forward strand.
ACTAATTGACCGACGTCGGTTCAATTACTTGATTTCCATTCCGTTTTTTGGGGCGGGTGAATTCAACGCACAATTATGTATTGAGAAATCAAATTCACATGAGAAATGAAATCAAGAACTTTGTGGGATGCTGGGCTGAAGGGAGTTGTATTTTTCATTAGGCAAATATTCTACCTAGTTCAGAGGAGAAACATGGTAATTAACTACAATGACCATAATCCATTGCGCCTGTTCTTTCCCGGCTTGGACAGAGACGCATAGCCTACACACAGACTGCATGGGAGAGGAATAAACACAACGACAAGAGGGATAGAGGTAGTTCTGCTTGATTGATAGTTGTAGTAGTTGGTAATAAGCAGTCTTGAAAGTATGCCTTATGTACTTTAAAGAACTGGTAAAATGATTTTGTCAGACAGCTCTTCAGCTTACTTAGGCAGCTACTAGTTATAGCCAGCTAGCTACTTGCCTAGCTAAATTGGTCAAAGACCGTACCATAAGGGGACACAGAGATGACGTATGATGGTTGGTTGTCTGGCTGCTACTGCCTGAGCAGAGATGAGATGATGCATTTAAGGAATGAAAAATAATAGTCATCAAATAAAAGCTAAGTAGTATACACAACTGAAATATTTATTATTTCATAGTAATTTCCTCTTTTTCTATTGATGTCTACCCAATGTGGACCAGACAGAGACAATGGAATGTTTTCAATGTTTTGTCAATTGAATGTTGACCATTTTTTGCTTTGGAATTTCCATTGAAAAGCTCAAATCATTTTAATGTCATTATTTCATAATGCATTTAATATAAAAAAAACAACTACACTAAATCGAAAACCTCAATTTATTTTTTAATAACTGAACCGGAACCCGAACCATCCTCAAAAAGCAGTAATTGCTCAGCACACACACGCACTAAAATAAATGCTTGTAGTTCTATTGAACCTGTGGAATGGCTTTGTATGGTCTGATGTAATTAGGCTGGTACAGAATAGAGGAGATGAGAAACGCATGAGGACTAAAGGACAGACAAACCAATGTTATTAGAAGGGATTTCATAAGACGCCACATGGGTTGATGAGTGACATTTACAGGATTTGTCTTCTTGTTGGGACTAATGACATTTTGATGTTTTGAAATTAATACTCTTTGTGGTCAAAAATAATGTTGGCGTTTTTATTTGTTTTTTTAAAAACTTTTTTGGTACTTTTTACCCATTATTCTCCCCAATTTCGTGATCTCCAGTTGGTAGTTACAATCTTGTCCCATCGCTGCAACTCCTGTAAGGACTCGGGAGAGGCGAAGGTCGAGAGCAATGCGTCCCCCGAAACACGACCCCGCCAAGCCGCACTGCTTCTTGACACACTGCCCGCTTAACCCGGAAGCCAGCCACACCAATGTGTCAGAGGAAACGCCATACAGCTGGCGACCGAAGTCAGCGTGCATGCGCCCGGCCCCCACAAGGAGTCGCTAGAGAGCGATGGGACATGGACATCCCAGCCGGCCAAACCCTCCCCCAACCCAGAAAACACAGGGCCAATTGTGCGCCGCCTCATGGGTCTCCCGGTAGCGGCCGGCTGCGACACAGCCCGGGATCGGATCCGTATCTGTAGTGACTCCTCCAGCACTGCGATGCCGTGCTTTAGACAGCTGCGCCACTCGGGAGGCTCGATTCATGTTTTCTTACAGTAGACAAGATTGGGTCTAACTCAACGTTTGTTTTCATAGAATAGATTGGTGGTAAATCTAGTTTATTAATTTGGTCTTTATTTAACTTAGGTCTTCTGTCCGTCTACTTTTGAGTATTTCTTTTTTATTTAGCTTTCATGTATTTATATAGCTTGGGTCTACTCTAGTAACGTGAAGTTCCTCTCTACCTTTTAGCGAAGGAGCAGGGCCCGAGGTAGTAGGGCTCAGAGCCTTAGTGACTCTTCCTCTCAGTGTTCGGATAAACTCCTTGACCACCAAGACAAGGTAAGGTGGCCCCAACATCTAGTATCTCTATTTCTACGTGACTGTGACGGACACAGCAACCATACGCCCTCTCTGAACACACACACACACACACACACACACACACACACACACACACACACACACACACACACACATTGTAGACAGAGGGAACTACACACAGCACAGAGACACAGCTAAGGATAGAAATGCTCTAGCTAATTTAATTGGCTTTAGTTGGCTTGAGTGAGTTTATGTCTTAAGTCAGGGATGTCAAACATATTTAGGGGTTCACAGCGAAGCTAAAATACATTCTCATGAACACTAGGACTAAATGACACCAGTATGTAGGCCCATGGTACATGTCTTAACTTAGTTTGAGAAAAGCTAAGTGATTGGTCAAAAGATGGCAAAAAAATAGAAAAGTTGTGTCCATTTAAACCACTCCATAGTGGCCTATCAACTTGAAACTTGTCATAGCTATCATGGACGTCCTTAAAATGAACCACACGGAATTTAGTATTGATATAAAAAAAAATATATATTAACAACTCACTGTTTGAATATGTAACGCTATTGCTCAAAATTATCTGCAATCATCTTCTCATGAACCATACCTCAGACTCTACATCAGTCTAATGGTTTTGATTTAAAAAAATTGGTCACTCAAATATACCTAACAGATGCACGTTAGGACATATGCTAGCTAAAAATACTTGAAAGATATTCTTCTCATGAACCATTTTGGCGCAGCAGGTAGCCTAGTGGTTAAATTAAAAAATAAATAAGTCAGGTTGACTCCAGATTTGGTATATAGAAAAACTACCATGTAGTAACCAAAAAAGTGTTAAACAAATCAAAATATATTTTATTTTTGAGATTCTTCAAAGTAGCCACACCTTTGCCTTGATGACTGCTTTGTACACTCTTGGCCTTCTGTCAACCAGCTTCATGAGCTAGTCACCTGGATTGCATTTCAATTAACAGGTATTCCTTGTTAAAAGTTAATTTGTGGAATTTCTTTCCTTAATGCATTTGAGCCAATCAGTTGTGTTGTGACAAGGTAGGGGTGGTATACAGAAGATGGCGCTATTTGGTAAAATACCAAATCCATATTATAGCAAGAACACCTCAAATACGCAAAGAGAAGCGACAGTCCATCATTACTTTAAGACATGAAGGTCAGTGAATCCAGAAAATGTCAAGAACTTTGAAAGTTTCTTCAAGTGCAGTCGCAAAAACCATGAAGCGCTATGATGAAACTGGCTCTCATGAGGACCGCCACAGGAAAGGAAGACCTAGAGTTACCTCTACTGCAGAGGATGAGTTCATTAGTTACCAGCCTCAGAAATTGCAGCTCAAATAAATGCTTCTCAGAGTTCAAGTAACAGACACTTGTCAACATCAACTGTTCAGAGGAGACTGCGTGAATCAGACCTTCATGGTCGAATTACTGCAAAGAAACCACTACTAAAGGACACCAATTTTGAAGAGACTTGCTTGGGCCAAGAAACATGAGCAATGGACATTAGACCGGTGGAAATCTGTCCTTTGGTCTGAGGAGTCCATATTTGAGATTTCTGGTTCCAACCTCCGTGGCTTTGTGTTGTTCCCACCGTGAAGCAGGGAGGAGGAGGTGTGATTATGTGGGGGTGCTTTTCTGGTGACAGTCTGATTTTATTTAGACTTCAATGCACACTTACCCCACATGGCTACCACAACATTCTGCAGCGATATGCCATCCCATTTGGTTTTGGCTTTGTGGGACTATCATTTGTTTTTCAACAGGACAATGACCCAAAACACACCCCAGGCTGTGGAAGGGCTATTTGACCAAGGAGAGTGATGGAGTGCTGCATCAGATGACCTGGCCTCCACAATCACCTGACCTCAACCCAATTAAGGTGGTTTGGGATGAGTTGGACCGCAGAGTGAAGGAAAAGCAGCCAACAAGTGCTCGGCACATGTGGGAACTCCTTCAAGACTGTTGGAAAAGCATTCCAGGTGAAGCTGGTTGAGAGAATGCCAAGACTGTGCAAAGCTGCCATCAAGTCAGAGTGGCTATTTGAGGAATCTAAGATATAAAATATATTTTAATTTGTTTAACACTTTTTTGGTTACTACATGATTCCATATGTGTTATTTCATAGTTGTGATGTCTTCACTATTATTCTACAATGTAGAAAATAGTAAAAATAAAGAAAAACCCATGAATGAGTAGGTGTGTTCTTTCTTTTGATGTGTGTGTGTGTGTGTGTGTGTGTGTGTGTGTGTGTGTGTGTGTGTGTGTGTGTGTGTGTGTGTGTGTGTGTGTGTGTGTGTGTGTGTGTTTTAGATGTTCAGTGTATTTATTTTTCCCCCAGGGGAAAAAAGATCTCGATCAACATTGAAATGCCAAAATCCAATTTGAAACTGTGTAGAAATTATAATGGACCTACATTTATAGTCTCCTCTATCCAACTTGCTAACAGTCATCGAAGAAAAAGCTAGACAGTCAGGGAGCATCAAACATTACAAAGTGATGGATAGAGCACGTTTTGTTTTCATATTAACAGTGAAGAAATATATATAATGTACATGTGGCCCTCTGGGGAAAAGATTTGTTTGACACCCTTGTCCTAGGTCCTTAGAATGATCATGTGAGACACCAGGGATCTCGGTCTCAAACCAACACTTTATAAACCAGTCAGAGTTAATCAGTCACGGTCCTGTTAGTGACATACACTCAGCCGACTACGCCACTACTGTGTGAGAGTGCGTATGGTTTTCTGTCCAGCGTCATCGATTCTCTATTCTGGCAATGGGCCTGTTCTAATACCTTACACATGCATCCTTCCTTCCTTAGTTACCACTGATCTGACATGACATTGTAGGTGTAATCACCTATCCAACCATATTAGATCAGTGATTACATATAGGAAGGGAAAAAGGAAAGTGCATGGTTAAAGGTAGACCCAGGCATATGACATTTTTGTTTACGGTATGGGGAGTTCCTGCTTCCAAAAATCAACAATAAACATTTAAACTGCAGAGAATGACTCTGTTGGGTATCACCTCAAGTGAGGGAGGGCCCGCAATGAGTAGAGCCAATAAATATGAGTCTCGGTCGATAAGAATTTAGTTGTTAATGGCTGTAAGCAGGATGTTGCTCCACTATCTTTGATGTCATGTTTCTGAGCTCACCTTTTTAAGGTGTATGAACAGGACCATGGTCTCTGGCCATGTAACCTCTTCTTTTATGACATTAGGGGAAGTCACCCACTCCATCAGTCTGTTTCCCTCACCCGATTGACCCACTCCTTGTCGCTTCCCCTGATTGTGTTTTTCTGATTGGATAGTGTGGCTGTAGTCCATTGCCTGCTTTTTTTGTATTTCAGTTGTAGGTCGTTTTTTTATTGTTCTGCAAAAGCCAATTAGATTTTCTGAACTTTATATTTTCAAGATCTTGAGTTTTTAGCTAACATTGTCACGTTACCATGTAGTATGTGAGTGTCTTGAGCATTCTCCTGTATTACATGGTCAGTCAACTGGAATATGACTCATGCGTTAACCTGTAACTCAGTTTTTTTGGGGTGATACTTTCAATGAAGCATTGATGGTGTGTGTGTGCGTGTGGAAAAAATCAGAGTTAACACATTTGTCTAGTTCCCTTCCTTGCCCTGGATTTTGTCACACAGCCTGATTTGCATTAGCAAGAGGACCCATCCCCCTCCCTCCTACCCCCTACACATTCCAGGGTCAGGGGTCAGAAGGCTCAGATCTGTATGTGTGTGTCTGTGTGTGCGCGCGCCTACCTATTTCCAAACCCTGCAGCCAAATAACAAGGGGCTAAAAGCCTCTCCTTCCACAGGCCGCTCATACAGTCTGCAAGAAACACACACACACACACCGGCTGGTCAGAGGGCCTGCAGGAATCTGCCCAAGGGAATTCCTGCCAGGATGGGGTGGATTATTTACCCTGTTTTCCTCTCCCCTCCCTCCCTTTTTTCCTCAGTGTCTCCAGCTCTGATAAGGAGGGAGTCTCCAAGTGTGCAAAGTGAAAAAGTGGATGTGTGTGTGTGTGTGTGTGTGTGTGTGTGTGTGTGTGTGTGTGTGTGTGTGTGTGTGTGTGTGTGTGTGTGTGTGTGTGTGTGTGTGTGTGTGTGTGTGTGTTTGGACATTTGACCCTCTCAGCCTAACTCTGTCCATCAACACCTACCACTGGAATGTTAATGAGAAACAACAAGGGAATCCCCGGGAACCTACCCTGTTAAAAACACACACATGTATAGTTAGCTACAATGACCTACCAGCCTTGACACACCCTGGGAGCTACAGGGAAGAAAAAGACAGGAGGACAACAGAGGGATTGAGGTAGAGAGAGGGTTGGTGGAGAGAAAAGGGGGAAAGATAGAGGGATGCTGGGGCCAGGGTCGATGGTTGTCATGGTGCTGTCTGTCGGTAGCATGTTAAGTCTCATGTTGTCTCACAGGATCACTGCATATTTTCACACCTGCCAGTGGTGTGGCTCTGTGGGGTGAGAGGAGTGAGGGTGTGTGTAGCTAAGGGTGTAAATTGAGTTCTAAGGTGTTTAGACCATGGCTCTGGTTGGGTAGAATCTCTCACCAAGAAGACAGAAAACCAAATGTCTGTAGATTTTAATCTCTTTTTTCTGTCTTAAGCACTTTATTTTTTTTCTTCTTATATTCGTTGCAGCATAACTATCCTTTCACCTCAGACTGGGGCTGTGAATTGAAGATCAGTTTTCTCTTTCTCTTCTCTTTCGCTCTCATTTTCTCTTTCAGAAGCAGTGCCAAAGGTTTGGGACCAGAGCAACCCAGACACTCATCTGTCTAATCCTCCGCTTGTCCTTCCGTAACGCTCATCCATTCCTTCTCTCTCTCCTCAGAAACACAAAGAGAGGGAGAGACACAAACCCAAACACAAGAAGACTCTAGAGCTCTCCCCTTCCCTCGCTTCAACTCTCATGCTTGCCTCAGACAAGGTGAGCTCACTCCTTCTCTCCTCCCTCTCTCTTTCTTTCTCTGTTTCTCCGTCTCACTCTGTGGGTTTAATGTCAAATGAACATTGACTAGCTCTGTTAGGCATTATGCAGGACTGACTTCTCATACTCCCCTTCCTCCTCTCGTCTCTTCTCCTCTTCTCCTGTCCTCTCCTCATCCCTCTCTCAGAGTTACAACAGCAGCAGTGGTGGGGGAGTCTCCTCTATGCCCGCCTCCTCTCAAAAGCGATTGGATGACAGCGCTGCCCGTTTCACCACCGCCAACTTCCAGGAAGTGCCAGTGCACTCCGGGGGTTTAAAGGACAGCCCCCCCACAGGGTCAGAAGGCAAACCGGGGTCGGAGGTCAAACAGGGCAAGAAGTGCATTAGCCAAGGGATTGGTGTTCAGCGCGGACGCAAGTCCCTCACACCTGGGAAGCCCCTCCCCTCTGCTGTGGTCACTACGGCAACCTCCTCCACTGCCGCCTCCTCCACTGGAACCTTTCATCAAGGTGAGATTGATGCACTGTTTACGTCCGCATGTTTGTGGCGTGCCTGTGTCTGACAGTTGTTGGATGTTGTCCAGAGTTCCAGAGTTAGTTAGCGTGTGGCCAAGATAAGTCTCCCTGGCTAGACCCTGGCTGCTGTAATCTGTGTGCTTCGCCACGCACACACACTAAAGCGCTCAGACGCCATGAGTGTCCCTTGAACTCGGCCCCCTGTGGCAGCGCGCGCGCGCGCGTGTGTGTGTGTCAGCCTCGAGGGGTCAAGTCTGGAGGTCTGACGTGTTGTAAGTGGCATCTAGTGGGGAAACAGTGTCACAGTCCAGGAGACTGAGGGAAGAAAGCAAACAAATAACTATCTTATCTCAGTGTGTGTGTAACCACCTTTCCAACCACAGTTGTGTATCAAAAAAATAACTTCAGCTGTGATGGATACAGGAATTTTCGGTGTCATTTTATAAATTCTGACAGATAATTTGTTTGTTCAACATTGTGGGTCTTCTTGTGGGGGTAAAATAAATGTGAGAAATGACGGTGGAACCGCCTTTATGCACAAATATTGATATAATAACCATCATATGGAAGTAAACTTGGAGTCATGCGACGATATAGTGTGTGGTCCTCCTCCTACGACTCAGGAAAGCATGCAGTTTATTAGGCTACAGATGAAATAAATGATGAACTTCACAGGGTGGTGAAAGTGCACGGTGTCGGTGGTGCTCCTTTCTGATAAATATTGAGGGTCTTATTCTGGTAACATGGTGATCCATGCTTGACTGCTGTTTGATCTGTAAATAGTCATCTTGTACACTAGCCTACCCACACTGGATCTGCAAACTGTTGTTAATTAGATCGCACGTGTCACAGTAGTAGGCACATTTGCTATTTAACTGAACAGTTTTTGTGACAAAACTATCGATAGAGTTGAAAATGCGATGCAAACACATTGAACTTTTCTATGTTTATTTGGAACATGAAAACTTAAGCGAAAAATAACTGTCATCACGCATTGATTCTGTTTGGAAACACCAACGGTAGGAAAATGTGCATATTTTAGAATATTCGCATGTAAATCTGTCGCCAATTGGCTGGAAACCTAGCTTGTGTGTGTTTCGTCTCCAAACAGCTTCTCCTCTCTCTCTCCCAGCTCTCCTGCTGTCCAATAAGACGTCTTCCACCTTGACTCCTCCCACATCTGACTTCCTGGGCTTCTCTGATCCGTCGCTACGCTCCGGAGGTGGGGACTCCTTTTCTTCGCCCTCGTTTAGCCGTTGCCTAGTGAAGCCCAGTGAGGTCACGGCCTCGGAGGGCATGGCTTCGCTCAGCACCTTCGGATCAATGATGTCACTTCCTGGTGGCGTAGCTGGCGGTAAACTGTACGAGAACTCTCACAGCGAGCCGACGGGGAACGTTGCTTCCACAGCCGGCTACAAACGCCCCTCATCATCCTCCTCTTCCTCTGCTGGCTCCTCCTCTGGGCCAAGTATGGGGGAAGGAGGAGAAGAAGGGGTGAAGAAGAAGAGAGGAAACTGGAGGAACCGATACGGACCCTGCTTCAGTGTTCCGGACGGCAAGGCTACAGATGGACCTGAGCACCACACAGCACCGCTACCTCTCCCCTCCTCTTCTCTCTGCTCCACCTCATCCGCCTCGCCGTCCCCCTCCTCTACCAGCGCTCTGCCAGGCCGGTCCGGTGGAGGAGAGAGAGTAGGAGAGAGAGGAGGTCTGCTGGGTGTTGGTGTTAGTGTTGGGATCCAGAAGTCTCCTTCCCTACTGAGGAACGGCAGTCTGCCATGTCACGGAGTCACCTCTACTCCCTCTGGCACCGGTAGGACACACACACACACACTTACCTTACTGTCTTTCATTACTAATTCTATCAGTGTTTAGTGTCAGCAGCTGCGTAATGTTGTGGTGAAGACTGATGACTGTGGGCTAAGTAGAGAGCTGCCTAAAGCAGCTGAGGAAAGGATGAGAAGAAATCACTGGAGAGTATTGAGCTTCAGCGCTGGAGAGAAGGTGGGGTTAAAGGGGAGGGAGGGAACAGAAAAGTACATGGGAGGATAGATGGAGAGGAGAGGGGAAGGGGAGGAGGGTTGAACAGGCTATTAGTAGCTCTTGTATTAGACACTGTTAGAGAGGAGAGGAGGGTTAGTGCTATGAACCCTGCTGGACTACACTACTCGTGTGTGTGTGTGTGTGTGTGTGTGTGTGTGTGTGTGTGTGTGTGTGTGTGTGTGTGTGTGTGTGTGTGTGTGTGTGTGTGTGTGTGTGTGTGTGTGTGTGTGTGTGTGTGTGTGTGTGTGTGTGTGTGTGTGTGTGTGTGTGTGTGTGAAACAAACCAGCACACACACACTGAAGTGCGTTTCATCTTGTGTTCTGTTGCTTGGCAACTGAGTCAATGCTTTGGAGTTCCCTTTTGCTGCAAGAAATGTCTCTTAGCATCCTTCTCTCTTTCTTCTCTATCCCTCATAATCACCATATTTGTTCCCCTTATTCTCTCTCTCGCCTTCTTTATTCTCTCTATTTCTACCATGTCCTCTTTCATTCCTCTTTACAGCTTATCTATTTCTCTCTTTCTGTCTCTCCTGTTTTATAGGCTCTCTCCTGTTCTGTAGGCTCTCTCCTGTTCTGTAGGCAGTATGTTATGGTAAAAATCGTAGTATAATGCTTGTATGGATTTCAACCCCAAAATATGTTCATGTCATCGTCACCAATCAACTTCATTACAGTTAGAAACGACTTTGACTACCACCACTGATTTCTGTAGGCAAGCTATGCCACCAGCTTATACGAACGGGAGTGGGCGTTTAGCAGTCACTTGTAAACTTGAAAAGGAACAACTTCTAAATGTTATGCAGGAAAATCGGCAAGTATATCCAAGTCAGACTTTAGTAACCACATTGTGGGCCTGTTACAATACATCAATCATGACGGATTTGATAATTATCCACTCTGTTTGATCAGATTTGTTGAATGTGCGCCAATCCGGCGTCGTCCTTACCCCCACGGTCTGCCTTTCATTGTCCTCTACCGGATCTATAGGTGCTTCTCTGTTCTATAGGCTCTCTCCATGTTTCTTCTCCCTTCCTCCCCCTCACCTGTAGCTAAATGTGTGAGAGTGTTTGTGTCAGAGTTTTCGGCGCCACACTAGTGACCGGGAAGATTTCAATTTATCGGACATTTGAGAAGTTTACTGGTCATCCATATGCATTGGTTGCGTAACCCATTAGGCCATCCGGTGTCCACCAACGCAGCCAAGGCCATCAATAAACGAGGGATATTGGCCAAATGAACCACGTTTTCGTGTCCTTAAAACTAATTACAAAAACACTTCCTTGTTTCGATTTGTAGAATATGCAAAAATGTATAGCCTATTTTATTGGTTTTTACTTTCCTAAAACAATAGTTGTCCACTTCACGGTTCAGCTGCTATGAAATGTGAGCACTAAATGCATCAGGGCTTTGCATGCTTAGGCCTATTGGCTTAGGCATCCACTGTATTATATTCATATTAAAAATATATAGAGGAATAGAAGTTTAGGCCTAGCCCCAGAGAGAGAGCGAGAGAGATGGAGATATGCCGGTGGCATGCTACGACACCGACATGCATTTCTTTATACTTGTCACATAGGCTACTGTCTCTGCTATACAGATATAGGTGTACAGAAGGAGGCAAATTCATTCATTTTCAATTAGAATATATTTTATAAAGATAAGCATTATATTGTTATCAAATTTTTCAAATCAAATCAAATCAAATCAAATTTATTTTTATATAGCCCTTCGTACATCAGCTGATATTCTCAAAGTGCTGTACAGAAACCCAGCCTAAAACCCCAAACAGCAAGCAAAGCATGTGAAAGAAGCACGGTGGCTAGGAAAAACTCCCTAGGAAAAACTCCCTAGAAAGGCCAAAAACCTAGGAAGAAACCTAGAGAGGAACCAGGCTATGAGGGGTGGCCAGTCCTCTTCTGGCTGTGCAGGGTGGATATTATAACAGAACATGGTCAAAATGTTAAAATGTTAAAATGTTCATAAATGACCAGCATGGTCAAATAATAATAATCATAGTAGTTGTCGAGGGTGCAACAAGCACGTCCGGTGAACAGGTCAGGGTTCCATAGCCGCAGGCAGAACAGTTGAAACTGGAGCAGCAGCACGGCCAGGTGGACTGGGGACAGCAAGGAGTCATCATACCAGGTAGTCCTGAGGCATGGTCCTAGGGCTCAGGTCCTCCGAGAGAAAGACAGAAAGAGAGAAAGAGAGAATTAGAGAGAGCATATTTAAATACACACAGGACACCGGATAAGACAAGAGAAATACTCCAGATGTAACAGACTGACCCTAGCCCCCCGACACATAAACTACTGCAGCATAAATACTGGAGGCTGAGACAGGAGGGATCAGAAGACACTGTGGCCCCATCCGATGATACCCCCGGACAGGGCCAAACAGGCAGGATATAACCCCACCCACTTTGCCAAAGCACAGCCCCCACACCACTAGAGGGATGTCTCCAACCACCAACTTACCGTCCTAAGACAAGGCCGAGTATAGCCCACAACAATCTCCGCCATGGCACAACCCAAGGGGGGGGGGGGGGGGGGGGGGGCGCCAACCCAGACAGGAAGACCACGTCAGTGACTCAACCCACTCAAGTGACGCACCCCTCCCATGGACGGCATGGAAGAACACCAGTAGGCCAGTGACTCAGCCTCTGTAAAAGGGTTAGAGGCAGAGAATCCCAGTGGAAAGAGGGGAACCGGCAAGGCAGAGACAGCAAGGGCGGTTCGTTGCTCCAGCCTTTCCGTTCACCTTCACACTCCTGGGCCAGACTATACTTAATCATAGGACCTACTGAAGAGATAAGTCTTCAGTAAAGACTTAAAGGTTGAGACTGAGTCTGCGTCTCTCACATTGGTAGGCAGACCATTCCATAAAAATGGAGCTCTATAGGAGAAAGCCCTACCTCCAGCCGTTTGCTTAGAAATTCTAGGGACAATTAGGAGGCCTGCGTCTTGTGACCGTAGCGTACGTGTAGGTATGTACGGCAGGACCAAATCGGAAAGATAGGTAGGAGCAAGCCCATGTAATGCTTTGTAGGTTAGCAGTAAAACCTTGAAATCAGCCCTTGCCTTAACAGGAAGCCAGTGTAGGGAGGCTAACACTGGAGTAATATGATCAAATTTTTTGGTTCTAGTCAGGATTCTAGCAGCCGTATTTAGCACTAACTGAAGTTTATTTAGTGCTTTATCCGGGTAGCCGGAAAGTAGAGCATTGCAGTAGTCCAGCCTAGAAGTAACAAAAGCATGGATTAATTTTTCTGCGTCATTTTTGGACAGAAAATTTCTGATTTTTGCAATGTTACGTAGATGGAAAAAAGCTATCCTTGAAACAGTCTTGATATGTTCTTCAAAAGAGATCAGGGTCCAGAGTAACGCCGAGGTCCTTCACAGTTTTATTTGAGACGACTGTACAACCATCCAGATTAATTGTCAGATTCAACAGAAGATCTCTTTGTTTCTTGGGACCTAGAACAAGCATCTCTGTTTTGTCCGAGTTTAAAAGTAGAAAGTTTGCAGCCATCCACTTCTTTATGTCTGAAACACAGGCTTCTAGCGAGGGCAATTTTGGGGCTTCACCATGTTTCATTGAAATGTACAGCTGTGTGTCGTCTGCATAGCAGTGAAATTTAACATTATGTTTTCGAATGACATCCCCAAGAGGTAAAATATATAGTGAAAACAATAGTGGTCCTAAAACGGAACCTTGAGGAACACCGAAATTTACAATTGATTTGTCAGAGGACAAACCATTCACAGAGACAAACTGATATCTTTCCGACAGATAAGATCTAAACCAGGCCAGAACTTGTCCATGTAGACCAATTTGGGTTTCCAATCTCTCCAAAAGAATGTGGTGATCGATGGTATCAAAAGCGGCACTAAGATCTAGGAGCACGAGGACAGATGCAGAGCCTCGGTCTGACGTCATTAAAAGGTCATTTACCACCTTCACAAGTGCAGTCTCAGTGCTATGATGGGGTCTAAAACCAGACTGAAGCGTTTCGTATACATTGTTTGTCTTCAGGAAGGCAGTCAGTTGCTGTGCAACAGCTTTTTCTAAAATTTTGGAGAGGAATGGAAGATTCGATATAGGCCGATAGTTTTTTATAATTTCTGGATCAAGATTCGGCTTTTTCAAGAGAGGCTTTATTACTGCCACTTTTAGTGAGCTTGGTACACATCCGGTGGATAGAGAGCCGTTTATTATGTTCAACATAGGAGGGCCAAGCACAGGAAGCAGCTCTTTCAGTAGTTTAGTTGGAATAGGGTCCAGTATGCAGCTTGAGGGTTTGGAGGCCATGATTATTTTCATCATTGCGTCAAGAGATATAGTACTAAAACACTTTAGTATCTCCCTTGATCCTAGGTCCTGGCAGAGTTGTGCAGACTCAGGACAATGGAGCTTTGGAGGAATACCCAGATTTAAAGAGGAGTCTGTAATTTGCTTTCTAATGATCATGATCTTTTCCTCAAAGAAGTTCATAAATTTATTACTGCTGAAGTGAAAGCCATCCTCCATTTGCGAAGGCTGCTTTTTAGTTAGCTTTGCGACAGTATCAAAAAGAAATTTCGGATTGTTCTTATTTTCCTCAATTAAGTTGGAAAAATAGGATGATCGAGCAGCAGTAAGGGCTCTTCGATACTGCACGGTACTGTCTTTCCAAGCTAGTCGGAAGACTTCCAGTTTGGTGTGGCGCCATTTCCGTTCCAATTTTCTGGAAGCTTGCTTCAGAGCTCGTGTATTTTCTGTATACCAGGGAGCTAGTTTCTTATGACAGATGTTTTTAGTTTTTAGGGGTGCAACTGCATCTAGGGTATTGCGCAAGGTTAAATTGAGTTCCTCGGTTAGGTGGTTAACTGATTTTTGTCCTCTGACGTCCTTGGGTAGGCAGAGGCAGTCTGGAAGGGCATCAAGGAATCTTTGGGTTGTCTGAGAATTTATAGCACGACTTTTAATGCTCCTTGGTTGGGGTCTGAGCAGATTATTTGTTGCAATTGCAAACGTAATAAAATGGTGGTCCGATAGTCCAGGATTATGAGGAAAAACATTTAGATCCACAACATTTATTCCATGGGACAAAACTAGGTCCAGAGTATGACTGTGGCAGTGAGTAGGTCCAGAGACATGTTGGACAAAACCCACTGAGTCGATGATGGCTCCGAAAGCCTTTTGGAGTGGGTCTGTGGACTTTTCCATGTGAATGTTAAAGTCACCAAAAATTAGAATATTATCTGCTATGACTACAAGATCCGATAGGAATTCAGGGAACTCAGTGAGGAACACTGCATATGGCCCAGGAGGCCTATAAACAGTAGCTATAAAAAGTGAGTGAGTAGGCTGCATAGATTTCATGACTAGAAGCTCAAAAGACGAAAACGTCATTGTTGTTTTTTTTTTTGTAAATTGAAATTTGCTATCGTAAATGTTAGCAACACCTCCGCCTTTGCCGGATGCACGGGGGGTATGGTCACTAATGTAACCTGGGGGTGAGGCCTCATTTAACACAGTAAATTCATCAGGCTTAAGCCATGTTTCAGTCAGGCCAATCACATCAAGATTATTATCAGTGATTAGTTCATTGACTATAACTGCCTTGGAAGTGAGGGATCTAACATTAAGTAACCCAATTTTGAGATGTGAGGTATCACAATCTCTTTCAATAATGGCAGGAATGGAGGAGGTCTTTATACTAGTGAGATTGCTAAAGCGAACACCGCCATTTTTAATTTTGCCCAACCTAGATCGAGGCACAGACACGGTCTCAATGGGGGAAGCTGAGCTGACTACACTGACTGTGCTAGTGGCAGACTCCACTAAGCTGGCAGGCTGGCTAACAGCCTGCTGCCTGGCCTGCACCCTATTTCATTGTGGAGCTAGAGGAGTTAGAGCCCTGTCTATGTTCGTAGATAAGATGAGAGCACCCCTCCAGCTAGGATGGAGTCCGTCACTCCTCAACAGGCCAGGCTTGGTCCTGTTTGTGGGTGAGTCCCAGAAAGAGGGCCAATTATCTACAAATTCTATCTTTTGGGAGGGGCAGAAAACAGTTTTCAACCAGCGATTGAGTTGTGAGACTCTGCTGTAGAGCTCATCACTCCCCCTAACTGGGAGGGGGCCAGAGACAATTAATCGATGCCGACACATCTTTCTAGCTGATTTACACGCTGAAGCTATGTTGCGCTTGGTGACCTCTGACTGTTTCATCCTAACATCGTTGGTGCCGACGTGGATAACAATATCTCTATACTCTCTACACTCGCCAGTTTTAGCTTTGGCCAGCACCGTCTTTAGATTAGCCTTAACGTCGGTAGCCCTGCCCCCTGGTAAACAGTGTATGATCCCTGGATGATTAGTTTTAAGTCTAATACTGCGGGTAATGGAGTCGCCAATGACTAGGGTTTTCAATTTGTCAGAGCTAATGGTGGGAGCCGTCGGCGTCTCAGACCCCACAACGGGAGGAGTAGAGACCAGAGAAGTCTCGGCCTCCGACTCCGACTCGCTTAATGGGGAGAACCGGTTGAAAGTTTCTGTCGGCTGAATAAGCGACACCGGTTGAGCATTCCTACAGCGTTTCCCTCCAGAAGCCATGAGAAAGATGTCCGGCTGCGGGGACCGTGCGAGGGGGTTTATACTAACGTTACTATCTGTACTTACTGGTGGCACAGACGCTGTTTCATCCTTTCCTACACTGAAATTACCCTTGCCTAACGATCGCGTCTGAAGCTGGGCTTGCAGCACAGCTATCCTTGCCGTAAGGCGATCGTTCTCCTGTATATTATAAGTACAACGACTGCAATTAGAAGGCATCATGTTAATGTTACTTAGCTTCGGCTGTTTGAAGTCCTGACGAACCATGTCCAGATAAAACCTCCGGGGATGAATGAAAAAAGTTGAGTGAGGAAAAAAGTTGAGTGAGGGAAAAAGTAAAAATATACGGTAATGAAAAAGTAAAAAACCGTCAGGTATCAAAGTAAGATCGGCAACAAAAACGCACAGCAGCGTAAACAAGTCTGCAAGTTGTGACCGGAAACAGGAAGTGTTTGGGTAGGTAGGCCTGGTAGGCCTAAAAACATTCTTCCTCACCTCAAGTTCAACTGTCGAAGTCAGTTGGAGCCCACTGCCTTCATATCATAGGCCTGCAGTATAATAGGCTAATAGCCACATCACACCAAACCTTCACAAAAGTTTTAAAACTTTATTAGGGTAATATCAAAAGCACGCTACTTGACCAAAAGTATGTGGACACCTGCTCGTTGAACATCTCATTCCAAAATCATGGGCATTCATATGGAGTTGCTCCCCCTTTCCTGCTATAACAGCCTCCACTCTTCTGGGAAGGCTTTCCACTAGATGTTCACACATTGCTGCGGGGACTTGCATCCATTCAACCACAAGAGCTTTAGTGAAGTCGGGCACTGATGTTGGGCGATTAGGCCTGGCTTGCAGTAGGCGTTCCAATTCATCCCAAAGGTGTTCGATGAGGTTGAGGTCAGGGCTCTATGCAGGCCAATCAAGTTCTTCCACACCAATCTCGACAAACCATTTCTGTATGGACCTCTCTTTGTGCAATATGTTGCCACAAAGTTGTAAGCACAGAATCGTCTAGAATGTCATTGTATGCTGTAGCATAAAGATTTCCCTTCACTGGAACTAAGGGGCACTAGCCTGAACTAGAGGCCGACCGATTATGATTTTTCAATGCCGGTACCGATTATTGGAGGACCAAAAAAAAGCCATACTGATTAATCTGCCGATTTTGTTTTTAAAATGTATTTATTTATTTGTAATAATGTCAATTACCACAATACTGAATGAACACTTATTTTAACTTAATATAATACATTAATAAAATCAATTTAGCCTCAAATAAATAATGAAACATGTTCAATTTGGTTTAAATAATGCAAAAACTAAGTGTTGGAGAAGAAAGTAAAAGTGCAATATGTGCCATGTAAAAAAAGCTAACGTTTAAGTTCCTTGCTCAGAACATGAGAACATATGGTGGTGGTTCCTTTTAACATGAGTCTTCAATATTCCCAGGTTAGAAGTTTTAGGTTGTAGTTATTATAGGAATTATAGGACTATTTCTCTCTATACCATTTTGTATTTCATATACCTTTGACTATTGGATGTTCTTATAGGCACTTTAGTATTGCCAGTGTAACAGTATAGCTTCCGTCCCTCTCCTCGCCCCTACCTGGGCTCGAACCAGGAACACATCGAAAACAGCCACCCTCGAAGCATCGTTATCCATTGCTCCACAAATGCCTCGGCCCTTGCAGAGCAAGGGGAACAACTACTTCAAGGTCTCAGCGAGTGCCGTCACCGATTGAAACACTATTAGCGCGCATCCCGCTTTTCACATCGGTTACACCAGCCTTATCTCGGGAGTTAAACAGCTCAATGCTTGAAGCACAACGAAGAGCTGCTGGCAAACGCACGAAAGTGCTGTTTGAAAGAATGCTTACGAGCGTGCTGCTTCCTACCACCGCTCAGTCAGACTGCTCTATCAAATATCAAATCATAGACTTAATTATAACAACACACAGAAATACGAGCCTAAGGTCATTAATATGGTCAAATCCGGAAACTATAATTTCGAAAACAAAATGTTTATTCTTTCAGTGAAATACGGAACCGTTCCGTATTTTATCTAACGAGTGGCATCCCTAAGTGTAAATATTGCTGTTACATTGTACAACCTTCAATGTTATGTCATAATTATGTACAATTCTGGCAAATTAATTACGGTCTTTGTTAGGAATAAATGGTCTTCACACAGTTCGCAACAAGCCAGGCAGTCCAAACTGCTGCATATACCCTGACTGCTTGCACGGAACGCAAGAGAAGTGACACAATTTCCCTAGTTAAAAGAAAGTCATGTTAGCAGGCAATATTAACTAAATATGCAAGTTTAAAAATATATACTTGTGTATTGATTTTAAAGAAAGATATTGATGTTTATGGTTAGGTACACATTGGTGCAGCGACAGTGCTTTTTTCGCGAATGCGCTTGTTGAATCATCACCCGTTTGGAGAAATAGGATTGTGATTCGATGAGAAATTAACAGGCACCCGCATCGATTATATGCAACGCAGGACACGCTAGATAAACTAGTAATATCATCAACCATGTGTAGTTAACTAGTGATTATGTAAAGGTTGATTGTTTTTTTATAAGATAAGTTTAATGCTAGCTAGCAACTTACGTTGGCTTCTTGCTGCACTCGCATAACAGGTAGTCAGCCTGCCATGCAGGCTCCAGGTGGAGTGCAATGTAAGGCAGGTGGTTAGAGCATTGGACTAGTAACCGGAAGGTTGCAAGATCGAATCCCCGAGCTGACAAGGTAAAAATCTGTCGTTCTGCCCCTGAACTAGGCAGTTAACCCACCGTTCCTAGGCCGTCATTGAAAATAAGAATGTGTTCTTAACCTCTCTGGGGTATGTGGGACGCGTCCCACCGCGGGACACTATTCAACAGCCAGCAAATTGCAGGGCGGCAAATTCAAACCAACAAAAATCTCATAATTCAAATTTCTCAAACATACAACTATTATATCCCATTTTAAAGATACACTTCTCGTTAATCCAACCACATTGTCCGATTTCAAAAAGGCTTTACGGCAAAAGCAAATTTTGCAATAATCTGAGTACAGCGCTCAGATATCAAAACAAGCCATACAGATACCCGCCATTTTGGAGTCAACAGAAATGACAAAAATTACATTATAAATATTCACTTACCTTTGGTGATCTTCATCGGAATGCACTCCCAGGAATCCCAGTTCCAGAATAAATGTTTTTTGTCCGATAAAGTTAATCTTTATGTCCAAATACCTCCATTTTGTTTGCGCGTTTAGTCCACTACTCCAAATGTAAGGCACGCGCTTACTAAGTCCAGACGAAAAGTCAAAAAAGTTATACTACAGTTTGTAGAAACATGTCAAACGATGTATAGAATCAATCTTTAGGATGTTTTTTATCATAAATCTTCCATAATATTTCAACCGGACGATTCCTTTGTCTTCAAAAAAGAAAAGGAACACAGCTAACTCTCACGTAAGTGCGCGCCACTGAGCTCATGTCATTTTCTCTGTCAGCTACTTCCAGGACCTCTTATTCTCTCCCCATTCACAGTATAAGCATAAAACAACGTTCTAAAGACTGTTGACATCTAGTGGAAGCCTTAGGAAGTGCTTCAAGTCACTGTATACTGTATAGGCAATCACTTGAAAAACTACAAACCTCAGATTTCCACACTTCCTGGTTGGATTTTTCTCAGGTTTTTGCCTGCCATATGAGTTCTGTTATACTCACAGACATCATTCCAACAGTTTTAGAAACTTCAGTGTTTTCTATCCAAATCTACTAATAATATGCATATCCTACCTTCTGAGCCTGAGTAGCAGGCAGTTTACTACGGGCACGCCTTTCATCCGGACGTCAAAATACTGCCCCCTACCCTAGAGAAGTTAACTGACTTGCCTAGTTAAATAAAGCTAAAAAAAATTATTAATCGGCCACAATCGGTGTAAAAACACAAATGACGATTACCGATTTGTTATGAAAAGTTGAAATCGGCCATTCCGATTTAATCGGTCGACCTCTAGCCTGAACCATGAAAAACAGCCCCAGACCATTATTCCTCCTCCACCAAATATTACAGTTGGCACTATGCATTCAGGCAGGTAGCCTTCTCCTGGAATCTGCCAAACCCAGATTCGTCTGTCAGACTGCCAGATAGTGAAGCGTGATTTATCACTCCAGAGAGTGACTCAGTTTCCACTGATCCAGAGTCCAATAGTGGTGAGCTTTACACCACTCCAGTTCCAGAAATTGAGCTCAGGTGCATCCTGTTTCCGTTAATCATCCTTGATGTTTCTACAACTTGATTGGAGTCCATCTGTGGTAAATTCAATTGATTGGACATGATTTGGAAAGGCACACACCTGTCTATATAAGGTCCCGCAGTTGACAGTGCATGTCAGAGCAAAAACCAAGCCATGAGCTCGAATGAAATTGTCCGTTGAGCTCTGAGACAGGATTGTGTCGAGGCACAGATCTGGGGGAGGGTACCAAAACATTTTTGCAGCATTGAAGGTCCCCAAGATTCTTAAATGGAAGAAGTTTAGAACAACCAAGACTCTTCCTAGAGCTGGCCGCATGGCCAAACTGAGCAATCGGGGTAGAAGGGCCTTGGTCGGGGGGTGACCAAGAACCTGATGGCCACTCTGACAGAGGTCCAGAGTTCCTCTGTATAGATGGGAGAACTTTCCAGAAGGACAACCATCTCTGCAGCACTACACAAAGCAGGGTAGAGTGGTCAGAGGGAAGCTACTCCTCAGTAAAAGGTACATGACAGCCTGCTTAGAGTTTGCCAAAAGGCACCTAAAGGACTCTCAGATCATGAGAAACAAGATTCTCTGGTCTGATGAAACCAATATCGAACTCTTTGGCCTGAATGCCAAGCGTCACGTCTGGAGGAAACCTGACACCATCCCTGCGGTGAAGCATGGTGGTGGCAGCATCATGATATGGGGATGTTTTTCAGCGGCAGAGATTGGGAGACTAGTCAGGATTGAGGCAAAGATGAACAGAGATCCTTGATGAAAACCTGCTCTGACCTCAGACCGGGGCGAAGGTTCACCTTCCAACAGGACAACGACCCTAAGCACACAGCCAAGACATCACAGGAGTGGTGGTTACGAGACAAGTCTCTGAATGTCCTTTTTTATATATATATATATATATATATATATATATATATATATACTTTTTTTTTTTTTTTTAACGAGGCAAGTTAGTTAACAAATTCTTATTTACAATGACGGCCTACTGAAGAACAGTGGGTTGTTCAGGGGCAGAACGACAGATTTTTACCTTGTCAGCTCGGGGATTCGATCCAGCAACCTTTCGGTTACTGGCCCAATGCTCTAACCACTAGGCTACCTGCCGTCCATGAGTGGCCCAGCCTGAGCCCGGAATTACATTCTTGAACCCGATCTAACATTCCTCGAGAGACCTGAAAATAGCTGTGCAGAGATGCTCCCCATCCAATCTGACAGAGCTTGAGAGGATCCGCAGAGAAGAATGGGAGAAACTCCCCAAATACAGGTGTGCCAAGCTTGTAGCAACATACCAAACAAGACTCGGGGCTGTAATCGCTGCCAAAGGTGCTTCAACAAACTACTGAGTAAAGTTATGAATACTTATGTAAATGTGACTATTTCAGTTTTTTTATTTTATTTCTAAATTAGCCAAAATGTCTAAACCTGTTTTTTTTCTTGTCACTGTGATATATCGTGTGTAGATTGATGAGGGGGGAAAAAACAATTTCGGGCATTTTAGAGTAAGGCTGTAACGTAACAAAATGTGGAAAAGGTCAAGGGGTCTGAATACTTTCTGAATGCACTGTATAGTGTAAGTCAAGATATTGTTTATAGGGAAAATACAAGCAGCATGTTTCATTGCGGCAAACACAACATTACAGTTGTAACTAAATTTGGCAAGAGAAGGCGGCTCAAGAGAATGAACAAAACGCTTGTGAACTGGTTTAAGCCTTCTCAAAAGTTTTGGACAGGCTATATTGCAGCAATTACCAAGAAAGGATTGTGCCTACCATACCCAACAAATGACCGCAATAGGCTAATGATATTTATTTTACAACGGCCTACTTATAACCCATCTTAAACTAAATACGGAGCACACAATTAAAAAGACAGATCAAGCTCAATATAGCCAACAAAAGTCTCAACGGAATGAAACAACACATTTTTCATATTTAAAGAATTGGTTTGGATTAATAAATAGGCCTACAATAATAATGATATACAATAATAATTCTAAAACAAATGATAATGAATACAAATAAATCAATTCAAAAATGTCATCCTATCTGAATAGCGAGTTGTGCACAGTACCCTGCATTTGGCCGCGTAAACATTCTTCTCACAACATTACAACTTTTCCATACAGAGGACATTCCCCTTGTAGCAGGGCTCCAGACTAACATTTTGCCCAGTTGGTACTGGTGCTACAGTTTTTCAGTCGCTGGCACCAGCCCATGATCTGGTCGCACCAATTTCTTACCGCGGCATCACGCAATCTAAAAAATGAGTAGGCTTATGTTATAAAGTAAATTCGCAGTGCTTTATTAAAATGTGTACTAGTCTACTATGATGGTATTGAAGAAATAATTTGTTTCATCTTATGATGTTGTGATTCAAAGTATTTTAATGTGCAACCTAAGCCAGTGATTGTAATGCATTTTGAGTAGACTATACTATTGTTATATTTTACTGTTAAAATAGGGCTTCAGATATAATTAGTTTTCAACGTAAAAAAACAAACAATTTCGATAGAGGTAAATTTGCATCCATCTTTTTGTGAAATAATATCATGGGCTACTTTATTTGGGGATAATTCATTGCCTAAATAAGTGGAAACTAACTCTAAAGATAATACCCATTGATTGATAGTAGCCATGTATTAATATAACAGTACATTTTAATGTCCAAAAATAACGTTGCAGTTGTAGCCTACCGCCCAATGAGGCCTATGCACTCAGCATTTTGCGCGCTCCCTATATCAAAGCTTATAAAAAATCCCGCTACGCCCTCCGGCGAACCATCAAACAGGCAAAGCATCAATATAGGACCAAGATCAAATCCTACACACCAGCTCTGACACTCGTTGGATATGGCAGGGCTTGCAAACAATCACGGATTACAAAGGGAAACCCATTCGCAAGGTTTTCAGTGACACAAGCCTAACAGATGAGGTAAATACCTTCTATGCTTGCTTGGAGGCTAGCAAGGCTCAACCATGTATGAGGGCACCAGCTGTTCCAGACGACTGTGTGATCACGCTCTGCGTAGCAGATGTGAGTAACGCCTTTAAACAGGTTAACATTCACAAAGCGGATTACCAGGACGCATACTCTGAGTATGCGCTGACCAGTCTTCACTGACATTTTCAAACTCTCCCTGACCCAGTCTGTAATACCCATATGTTTCAAGCAGACCACCATAGTCCCTGTGGTCAAGAACGCCAAGGTAACCTCGCTAAATGAATATCGCCCTGTAGCACTCACATCTGTAGCCATGAAAGGCTTTGAAAGGCTGGTCATGGCTCACATCAACACCATCGTCCCAAACATCCAGGACCCACTCCAATTGACATACCGCCCCAACAGATCCACAGATGACACAATCTCTATTGCACTCCATACTGCCCTTTGCCACCTGGACAATAGGAACACCTACGTGAGAATGCTGTTCATTGACTACAGTTCAGCGTTCAACACCATAGTGCCCTCCAAGCTCATCACTAAGCTAAGGACCCTGGGATTAAACATCTTTCCTCTGCAACTGTATCCTGAATCTCCTGATGGGCTGCCTCCAGGTGGTGAGGGAAGGCAACAACGCGTCTATCACGCAAACCCTCAACACGGGGGACCCTCAGGGGTGTGTTCTTAGTCCCCTCCTGTACTCCCTGTTCAACCACAACTGCGTGGCCTCACACGACTCAACACCATCAAGTTTGCAGATGACGTAACGGCCTACAGGGAGGTCAGAGACTGCCAACCTCTCCCTCAGTGTTAGCAAGACAAAGGAGCTTATTGAGGACTAAAGGAAACTACGGGCCGATCGCGCCCTCCTCCACATCGACGGGGCGGTAGTGGAGCAGGTCGGGAGCTTTAAGTTCATTGGTGTCACCATCACTAAGGTATGGTCATGGTTCACACACACCAACACAGTCGTGAAGAGGGCACGACAATGCCTCTTCCCCCTCAGGAGGCTCAAAAGATTTGGCATGGACCCTCAGATCCTCAAAAAGTTCTACAGCTGCACCACTGAGAGCATCTTGACTGGCTGCATCACCACTTGTGTATGGCAACTGCTTGGCATCCGACCGCAAGGCGCTACAGAGGGTTGTGCCTACGGCCCAGTACATCACTGGGGCCGAGCTCCCTGACATCCAGGACCTCTAAACCAGGCGGTGTCAGAGAAGGGCCCTAAAAATTGTCAAAGATTCCAGTCACCCAAGTCCTAGACTGTTCTCTCTGCTACTGCATGGCAAGCGGTATGCACCAAGTCTGGAACCAACAGGACCTTGAACCGTTTCTACCCCCAAGCCATAAAACTGCTACATAGTTAGTCCGGGTAGCTATTGGTTAACTATTTAACGATCTGCATTTGACCCTTTTTGCACTAACTCTTTTGACTCATTACATACGCTGCTATTACTGTTTATTATCTATCCTGTTGCCTAGTCACTTTATCCCTACCTATATGTACATATCTAGCTCAATTACCTCGTACCCCTGCACATCAACTCGGTACTGGTACTCTGTGTACCATAGCCATGTTATCGTTATTCATTGTATTTATTCCTCGTGTTATTATTTCTCTTTTTTCTCTGCGTTGTTGGGAAGGGCCCACAAGCAAGTATCTCACTGTTAGTCTACACCTGTTGTTTACGAAGCATGTGACAAATTTGATTTGATTTGTTGCAATTGAGCTCATATTTGAGAGTTGAGAAATTAAAAGTATACCTACAGAAACTGAGAACATCCTCTCTCCATCTGTGACAACAGGACAGCTGTGTGTTCCCAGCAATTGGATGAAAAAATGTTATACAATCAGAACACTTCTTCCTCCCGGGAAAGGAGAGAGTGGCTCACTCGATACAGTAGCAGGCACCAGCAATACAGAGACAGTCAGGAAGACACTTTCATTACAGGAATCATGAGGGTGATGTACTTGGCTGTGTGACCAAATCAGGATTTTAGTCTCCTAAAAATTAAGACGTTTTGAGTGAGGTGAATGAATGTGCAGCCCGCACCGACGCAACCAATACATTTTTTTAAATTTCACAGCCAAGTCACATGGTCTCAAAATGTGGCTTAAAGGTCACAGTCTGGAACCCTGCCTTGAAGGATTCTCACTATAGGCATACTCTCTTTGTTTTAATTCAATGATTGTGTGTGTGAACGTGAGTGTTTGATGAATGAAGGTGAAATGGGGGTTAGATTTGGGCTGAGTTAATGTTTGATAGTACGGAGGGTGTGTGTGGGTGGAGGTTAATCAGTGCTGTTTAATGTCATCGGGAGGGCAGCTTGGGTTAAAGTGGTCTTCATGTTTTGCAGTACAGGCAGGACTCCAGCCGTCTGATCTGATGTTGGCTGCGGATCAGTGTAGTAGTATTCTCCCTTGCTTAACCCTCTCTAAACCTGCATACATCTCTCCTGGAGAGACCTGATGGCTAGAGACAACCACACACACCAAGGTTTCCATTAGCTGGCAAAAAATGTTTAAGCCGTTAAGTAGAACTGCTGTGGTCAAAATGACCAGGACAAAAAAATTTGAAATACCAGTCGATGCTAATACATTTCACCATCATGCTTATCGGTCTATAGGTTAATATGTATAATTTTGTGGAATCAAATTAGCCTTTGTATTTTCGTTAACCTGTTTAGGATCGGGGGCAGTATTTTCACGGCCGGATAAAAAAAACGTACCCGATTTAATCTGGTTATTACTCCTGCCCAGAATATGCATATAATTGTTTGATTTGGATAGAAAACACCCTAAAGTTTCTAAAACTGTTTGAACGGTGTCTGTGAGTATAACAGAACTCATATGGCAGGCCAAAACCTGAGAAGATTCTATACAGGAAGTGCCCTGTCTGACTATTTCTTGGCCTTCTATAGCGTCTTTATCGAAAACAGAGGATCTCTGCTGTAACGTGACATTTTCTAAGGCTCTCAGAAGGCGCCAGAACGGGGAATGATGACTCTGCAGTCCCTGGGCGAAAAACAGTAGGGCATTTGGAAAGTGGTCGATCTGAGCACAATTACACGGGCGCGCGTGCATGTGAAGAGTCCATTTTACATTTTCAGTGTTTGAACGAAAACAAGGTCTCCCGGTCGGAATATTATCGCTATTTTACGAGAAAAATCGCATAAAAATGGATTTTAAACAGCGTTTGACATGCTTCGAAGTACGGTAATGGAATATTTTGAATTTTTTTGTCACGATACACGCCGGCGGGTCACCCTTCGGATAGTGTCTTGAACGCAAGAACAAACGCAGCTATTTGGATATAACTATGGAATATTTGGAACCAAAACAACATTGGGTGTTGAAGTAGAAGTCCTGGGAGTGCATTCTGACGAAGAACAGCAAAGGTAATCCAATTTTTCTTATAGTAAATCTGAGTTTGGTGAGTGCCAAACTTGGTGGGTGTCAAAATAGCTAGCCATGATGGCCGGGCTATCTACTCAGAATATTTCAAAATGTGCTTTCACCGAAAAGCTATTTTAAAATCGGACACCGCGATTGCAGAAAGGAGTTCTGTATCTATAATTCTTAAAATAATTTATGTTTTTTGTGAACGTTTATCGTGAGTAATTTAGTAAATTCACCGGAAGTTTTCGGTGGGTATGCTAGTTCTGAACGTCACATGCTAATGTAAAAAGCTGTTTTTTGATATAAATATGAACTTGATTGAACAAAACCTGCATGTATTGTATAACATAATGTCCTAGGAGTGTCATCTGATGAAGATCATCAAAGGTTAGTGCTGCGTTTAGCTGTGGTTTTGGTTTTTGTGACATTATATGCTAGCTTGAAAAATGGGTGTCTGATTATTTCTGGCTGGGTACTCTCCTGACAATCTAATGTTTTGCTTTCGCTGTAAAGCCTTTTGGATATCGGACAGTGTGGTTAGATTAACGAGAGTCTTATCTTTCAAATGGTGTAAAATAGTCCTATGTTTGAGAACTTTGAATTATGACATTTTGTGGATTTAAATTTGGCGCTCTGATGTGTCACTGGCTGTTGAATAGTGCGGGACGATTTCGTCCCACCTACCCTAGAGAGGTTAATCATGCATTTTATTTTTCCAACACAACTATCACACGCACAGCATACAGAGCCTATTTTGACCTGGATTTCTCCTGCAGCTTCTCAGATAAATGCAATCGCGTTAAAAAACAATTTGGTGCATGATTTAAAAATAGCTATTTTTATTTCTCAACTGGTAATTGAAACGGCAAGCTCTAACCCAACTTTGCTATTTGGTGATTATTTTGGCGTTTATTTGTACTTTATGTTCACAAAATGTATCTGCTATCATTTCTTATAACCGACAGGAACTTTTGAACATAAGATCAGCAGTTACCCCAATTTCGACTTTGACTCATCTGCCCTGGGCTCTTTCTGTAATTCCGACCCAATTTTCGGGGTATCCAAGAGGAAACGCTGGCATTTGTGGCAAGAAAGGGGTAATCCTGCCAGGATTAAGGCGAAGGGAAAACCGGCCACCTCTTCCCTCCATTCTATTGGTCACTTGATAATAAGATGGATGACGTTCGAACGTGGATTTGCTACCAACGGGACTCTCTAAACTGCAATATTCTCTGCTTTTCTGAAGCATGGCTTTTGGACAATGGATATCCAACTGGATGGATTCTCCATTCACCGAGTGGACAGTAGAGGAAGAGGAGGCGTGTGCCTCTTCATCAACAACAATTGGTGTTCTGACTCGAGCGCAGTGGTAGTATTGACGCTGATTTTAGTTTGTCATCATTTAGACTAATTTCCAAACTTCCATCAACAAGTCTCCTTAGCCTCTCAAGCAAGCATACAAGGCCCTACCTTGTCCACCATTCTGCAAATCAGATCATAACTCCATACTCCTGCTTCCTGTTTACAAGCAGAAGCTCAAACGGGAAGCACCTGTGACTCGTGCCATTAAGAAATGAATCAGAGATTATGCCACGGGTCGGTTTGCTACCGCTGATTGGAATATGTTCCAAGATTCCCCTGATAACATCGACGAGCTAACCACCTCCGTCACCGGCTTCATAAGGAAATGCATCGGTGACTTGTCCCCACCGTGAAGGTTCGCTGGTTCCCCAATCAAAAGCCCTGGATTAAGACTGAGGTTGGTGCTACGGTAAAGGACAGGGCTACCGCACACTGGGCCATCACAGACAACCCTGATGCTACTACTGAGAATAGGAGCAAGTACAGGAAGTTGGCGACGACCTCTGCAGAGTCATCAAGTGGGCAAAAGGACAATATAGGAATAAAGTGGAATCATATTTACGTAGGCTCCGAGGCCCATCCCATGTGGCAGGGGCTACAGTCCATTACGGATTACAAAAGAAGACCCAGATAAACTCTACACATTTTATGCACGCTTTAACAATAACAACACCATACCGTGCGTGAGGGCCCTCACCGAAACCAGAGGACTGGATGATCTGGCAGACCCATTCAGTCATTTTAAACCTCATTGTCTCACAGGGGTATTTGTGCTTTGTCCGCTCCTGTACTCCCTGTTCACCCTCAACGACAGTAAAATCAAGGAGTTGACCGTAGACTACAGGAAACGGGGGCAAGCAAGCCCCCATCCACATCGACTGGGCTGCAGTGTAGTGGGTCGATAGCTTCAAGTTCCCCTGGGTCCAAGTACTGAAAAAAGGTTCACACGCACAGTTGTGAAGAAGGCGTGACAGCGCCTCTTCCCCCTCAGAAGGTTGAAAAGGTTTGGCATGGGGCCTCAAATCCTCAAAGGTTCTGCAGCTGCACCATTGAGAGCATTTTGACTAGCTGCATCACTGCTTGGTATGGCAACAGCACCGCCTTCGATCACATGGCTCTGCAGAGGGTGATGCAGACAGTCAAGTACATCACTGGGCCGAGCTTCCTGCAATCCAGGACCTCTATATCAGGCGGTGTGAAAGGAATGCCCAGAATTGTTAAGGACTCCAGCCACCCAAGCTATAGACTATTCTCTCTTCTTCCGCACGAAATACGGTACCGGTGGATCAAGTCTGACACAACAGGCTCCTGAACAGTTTCTATCCCCAAGCCATAAGACTGCTAAATAGATAACAAAATGGCTACACGGATTATCAAAGTTGACCCTTGTATTTATCTCTCTGCACTCTCAGGACTCTACACACTCACACACACGGACACTCGCATACAGTCTTAATTTACGCTGCTGCTACTCTGTTTATCATACATCCTGATGCCTAGTCACCTTAGCCCTATACTTATCTTCCTCTTATCACTCCAATATCCCTGCACATTGTAAATATGGTATTGGAATTGACCCTATTTATAGCTTCTTACTTTCTTCTGGTGTCCCTATTTCTTGTTTTTTTTTGTTCATATTATGAGGCATGTCTTACCTTGCTTCAAAGTAGCCTATAGGCAAACTCTGACCATGGAAACGTGGAGGCAATTATTCATAGGCAGCACGTGAGTTTCATGTTGGGGAAGATTAAAATTGTTCCTACCATTTCTACTGTTCTTCGTGCCAGTTAGGATTTTTATATGCGCATTGTCGTGGAACAGTTTCATTTCAATAATGTCTTAGTTTCTCAAAATCATTGTCGCGTGGTTAATCATAAAAATGTAAATACATTTCAGAAGTTAAGTCTACTAATGCGAGATCACCAGCCTTCACCATATGATAGACCGTGAGGCCAGGTACTTCTATGCGTGCTCAGGCGCTAGCACTCATTCAACATTATCAGCACAGAGAAACCAGACACATGCTAATTTCTCACATTAAGCATGAAAAAATGGACAAATCTCGTAAATGATTATGAAA
This sequence comes from Salmo salar, assembly GCF_965601325.2. Taxonomy (NCBI): domain Eukaryota; kingdom Metazoa; phylum Chordata; class Actinopteri; order Salmoniformes; family Salmonidae; genus Salmo; species Salmo salar. The sequence goes on from NC_138309.1 coordinate 8,819,182, forward strand.
TAAACCAAAACTTGTTTCTCATAAGTGTCGCAGGTTGTGAACTCTGCAGACAGTGTTCCACTCCGAGAATGAGAAAGGTAAATGACTCACTAATACAGGCATTAACAGAAATTAATGTAACCAAATAATGGGAATTAACATTACATTTACTACTGGTGACATGTAAAGGGGAATTGATGTAAAAAAATTTAAAAAATAATGAAAGGGCAAACTATTCACACAATGAAACAATGAATGGGCAAGAATTGGCGGGAGACAGCTGAGCCATTCTGGAGAGGCTCGCCTATATCTTCGACATACCCTTCCCTTCTTGTCTCAACATTTTAAATTATACTCAAGACACATTACCTTCACACGTTTTATGCTTTTCATTTACATCCGCTACTCAATAATTTAAAAGAAACTAATGATCCTCGATTCCTCTCTGGCTGTTATGCTTTCTGGTGAAGTATTTTGAAGTATTTTCTTTCTTTCTGTATAGACGGGAGTAATTATATAATTTTGATATGTATTTCCATTTACTTCCCTATTGGACCACTGTTTCTCTCCTGCTCTATTTGTTTTCATCAACCAGGGCCTAAAATGTACTTTTTGGTCCACCAGTCACTGGCAGGTAGATGAAAAAAATCTACCAGCCCAAATATTTTTGGGCCATAATTACTTTTTAACAAAACTAATAATAAATAAAACAGATGACCATGCTTTGTAATGTTTCTAAAATAAGACATGTATTAGTAAGAAGTAATGTGGTATATTGTTGAATTTCATTTAAAAAAATTGTGACCTCAGTCTTTTAATCAAAATATCAGAGCCAAAATGTTCAACTGCCCCTTTAAGGGCGGGAGGTTACCGTGGTAACAGGGCGATATGTGAGAGATTTGGTATCTGACTAGGGCGCCTCTTCGCTATCAGTTGAAGCAGCAGACTCAAACTAACATTTTGAAAAACAACTGAGCTTGTGAACAAAACAATGTAAATAGCCAAGAAACATGAGGACAAAGTCAAATTAGACCAGCTTTTATGCCTGTGCACAGCGCCTCCAAAAATGAATTTATCAGCACTTCACTCAGTGAGCTCAGCTCCCCTGCCAGGCAGTGTTGTTGCGCGAGGTGGGACATAAATTATAATCCTATTTGTGCAATTAGCAGCTATGAAACAAAACAGCAGAAATAAAGCTACTGCAGTATTTTTCTAACTCTAATGTGCTTATGCTTTTGACAATTTTTATTTGCGAATGAAATGCTCCCACTGTAGAGCCCTGCAAATTGATCATGCGCCAAAGTGACTGGTGAAATAGACATTCTTACCCGCCAATGCCTAAATCTACCCGATTTTGGCGGGGGTTAATTGTGTGCCCTGATATCAACTTTCTTTTGTTGTCCAGAAGCCACAGGCAGAATCCTAGTCATATTAGCAACCCGTCCTAGTTGTTGCATCTTTGGATTCCTCTTTCTAAGTTTCTAACATAAATGTTCATCTCTGTCATATATGGAACTTCTATCAGGTGCATTGTTTAGAATGGTGTGTTTTCCCAGGTGCGCTATTTGAATGGAGTTTTCCCACATTGCATTTTGGCAAATGTTTGAAAATGATGTTTTATTGGCTGCTTCATTACATGAGTTGCATGTTCTGTTAAGACGCATTTTCATAATCTACATGTGATTTCTGTCATTCTGATCACCATGGGTGGAAGCCCTAATGGGTTATGTACCTAATGCATATGGGTCTGGTAAATTTCTCACGTTGTCCCGCGCTGAATTTTCCTAACGCAAACCATGACACACACACATATTATTGGAGGCTGAGATGTGGTGGGTCCCTGGCTTGAGGGGGTTACTAGGGGTTGAGCGGTTTCCAGGGGGGATATATGGAGGGGGTGAGGAAGGGTGATGTTGGTAAGTCCTAATTGATCACTTTGATTGATTCCCGATTGGACAGTCCTACGCCAATGCAGCTGAGCTAATGCGGCTTGTCCACACTCACACAGAGCTATGTCTTACTATACTTGTGAGGACTGTTCTCCCTAACTCCTAAGCCTAGCCCCTAAGCCTAAAATGGCGTTTTAACAAGTGAGGACCGGCAAAATAGTTGCTTTACTATTCTTGTGAGGAGTTCTGGTACTCAAATCAAACTTTATTTGTCACATGCGCCGAATACAACAAGTGTAGACCTTACTGTGAAATGCTTACTTACAAGCCCTTAACCAACAGTTCAGTTCAAGAAGAGTTAAGAAAATATTTACCAAGTAGACTAAAGTAAAAAAAAAAAAATAATCAAAAGTAACACAATAAAATAACAATAACGAGGCTATATACAGGGGGTACCGGTTCCGAGTCAGTGTGCAGGGTACAGGTTAGTCAAGGTAAATTGTACATGTAGGTAGCGGTAAAGTGACTCTGCATAGATAATAAACAGCGAGTAGCAGCAGTGTACAAATTAAATGTGGGGGTCAATGTAGATAGTCCGGTGGCCATTTGATTAATTGTTCAGCAGTCTTATGGCTTGGGGGTAGAAGCTGTTAAGGAGCCTACTTGTGTATACTCAGAAGTATAGTAAAATGTGAACACACACCCTCCATCCTTTATTCTGTGTTGTTGATGATTAACTAGGGTCCATAAAAGCATATTCACTACACAACACTACTGTGTTGACATGATAAATGTAACCCCACCGTTGATGTATTGGCCCAGTGGTAAATGGAGGCTTGCTTTGGAATATGGATATATGTAGGCTAGGCGTAGCAATCTCTAACCCATTTTTAATTTTTAATTACAAGACTGGCTTATTACTTATGTTAGATTTGTATACAATTTATGATGGCATCAGATTAAGTAGAGTAATTTAGTCAGTTTAGTCTGATTTTAACATTAATATCTGGTAATTGTGGATTGTCTTATCAACAATATTGCGTAGGTTAGGAGATGTGTTCTATTGTGTTTGTATGACCTGAGGAGAAGTCTTGGAGTTTCTGCAGTACATGATCTCTCGTTTTCCTTCGTTCTCCATCTTGCACTCTCATGCACAAAGCACTCTTGTTCCTCTAGTGAATATGTGCTGCCCACAGCCATTCAGCCTTTTGTGGGGTGAGGGGGGCCTCTCACTCCTACTCCCCCCTCCCTAGGGGTCACTAAGGGGCAGGGGCAGAGTTTATACCGTGTGTGTGTGTGTGTGTGTGTGTGTGTGTGTGTGTGTGTGTGTGTGTGTGTGTGTGTGTGTGTGTGTGTGTGTGTGTGTGAAATCAATAAAACAGCAGCAGCAACAACTTAACAGATAGAGGGCATGTGATGGGGGAGGTACATGAATATGAATGGAGCTTCCCCCCCTTTCCCCCAGTATAAAAAGCTGTGTGTATGTGTGTGATAGAACAATGTGTGAGTCATCAGATTTCTGCTTGTTATTCTGGGTCAGTGGCAGGACAGACCTCCATCCACTGTGTTTTTAATATGTAGTTGTGTGTTTGTGTACAGCAGGGGTCGGCAACAGGCGGCTGTGGGGCAAATTCGCCCCATAGTTTTTAGTTTTCAGCTAAAAACAATTTTTTATTTAGGAAATCTATTCCCATGTATTCACACGCATAAAAAGAGACATGATTGTCTCAATCTACTTTAGGTATGGAATTATTTATTTTCAAAGGCAGTCACATTTTCACCTAAATTGTGATCAATTTGCAGTGTACAAATTATTACAATTTTGTTCCGGCCCCCTAACTATCTACTCTGACAAAAAGCAGCCTGCGGCTGAATCTAGTTGCCTATCCCTGGTGTACAGGGTACATGTGTGAGAATGTGTTTGTTGTTGATTTGGTCCAGCCCACTCGTTCATGGTACCACACACACACACACACTACTGTACTGCACACAACTCATATAAACACGAGACAATGAAGATTAGTTTATTTTCATGATTATGAAAAAGTATGATGATGATAAAAGTTATGTTGATGATGGTGATGTCTCTCCTTGTAGGTGCGTTCTCCAGTTGTGACGTGTCGTCAGGGGTGGGACCTGCTCCCATGAGTGGAGCTAACTCTGAGTTGCAACAGCCGATGGCCTCCCTAGCTCCTCCCAGTCCCTTCACTACCACAGCCCCCATGATCAACACGGTCTCCCCCCATGTGAGTACATACACACACCACAGACACAGACTAGGCCAGTGCTGAACAGTCAGATCAACATTATTATTGTCAGAGACCTACTAGTTATATTAAGTTCAAATAGGTTTTCAAAAGGATGAGAGGAGTTCTCAGGGCTGTGACGATCTTGGCATTTTGGATGATGGTTATTGGGCAGCCAAATGGCAGCGATAACCGTTTGAATAGCAAAACATATATAGAGTACCAGTCAAAAGTTTGGACACACCTACTCATTCAAGGGTTTTTCTTTATTTGTACAATTTTCTACATTGTAGAATAATAGTGAAGACATCAAAACTATGAAATATCACATATGGAATCATGTAGTAACCAAAAAAGTGTTCAACAAATCAAAATATATTTTATATTTTGAGATTCTTCAAAGTAGCCACCCTTTGCCTTGATGACAAGTTTGCACACTCTTGACATTCTCTCAACCAGCTTCATGACTACCGTGTCTCGCCACCTTGACCTGGATGAGGGCAAGGTTCTTGGCAGTTTGGCGAAGTACACTTCCAAGCAAGAGCTTTGGGATGGAGATGCAATATGGCAGTCATGCCAACATATCTCATCAGCCACCTGTTGGAAGGGACTTTGTGGATCTGAGGCTCTTTCCCCTGTTGCCTCCATCATCCTCCAAATCCCACCATCGGCCGCCTCAGAGCGCAACTGGTCCTTGTTTGGGAACACACACACACCAAAGCACGCAACAGGCTGACCAATACAAGGGTTGAGAAATTGGTGGCCATCCGGGCAAATGTGAGGCTTTTTGAGCCTGACAACGAGCCGTCCTCAACAAGGTTGGAAAGTGACAGTGAAGATGAGGCCTCAGAGTCTGATTTTCAAGAGGTGGACATTGAGGAGGTCCAGGAAGAAGACATGGAAGCCTGAGAGGAAGCCAACCAAGCTTTAGTTTCTAGACTATCTTTTTCAGATGCATGTTGAAAACGTTTTTGGGAGATGCAATGGATCATAGGGGATCATTCAATATTTTCTTTCTTTTGTTCAGTGAAAATCATCCCATATGAAGAGTCAACAAATTTTATTCAAGTTAAATTCGTAACAAATTTATTTAAAAAAAAATCTATTGGAAGGATTTAATCATTTGCATTTATGTCTACTTATGATAAGGTAAAAGGTTTATGTTTCTGTCTCCATATGCTATTGTAAATATATCCAATGCAAAAAATATCTGCATTTAAATGGTATTAATATTAATTCCTTTTTTCAATTCTATAAATCTATTTTAGAATAAGACGGAATAAAGTGTCTCACAAGATTAAAACCTCTAGGGTTTTCCTGAGTGCGAGGAGTGTATGTTTGTGCCAAAAAAACACATTGTTCCTACTCGATCAGGTGTAATGTGCTTCGTGACTTCCGAAATCAAAACCCCCAAATATGTTATCTCTTGTTTCGCTGGTTGTACTTTCCCATGTGATGCCTCGTGACCGTGCTCTACCAAATAGTTTACTAATGTGGTGATGTCTGGCATGAGTTTCCTCGTCTCTTTTTACGCAAATAACAAATCACTACATACTGTATCAACACAGACCCCCTTAAATTTCCACCCTTTTAGCGATTGTTTTAATTCTCGCAAGAATTATCCCAAAATTAGATCCATACCCATCGCAATGTAAAGTTATCCGGGCATTGTTACTGGTCCCATGTTCAAAGACATGGGTAGTAGTCGTATCGCTTTAGATTCTGCCCATGTCACCACTAAATATAATACTTTTGCTGTCGTAAATTTAGCCAGTGGTGCCCCTACATTCAATTTTCGAATGACCAATGGCTCAACACACTACGCTAATAACCATAATAATATACACTACCGTTCCAAAGTTTGGGGTCCCATTAATTAAATACAGTGAAGACATTGTTAATGTTGTAAATGACTACTGTAGCTGGAGAGAGCTGATTTTTAATGGAATATCTACATAGGCGCGATCTACATAGGCGTACGGGCCCATTATCAGCAACCATCACTCCTGTGTGCCAATGGCTTTTCCCATGTTATCAAAAGCGTTGGTGACTTACTGTGCTGCTGGCAACAATTTGAATTTTACGTTCAATTTTACATTATTTTCCCCCGACATTTACTGACACCGGCCATATTCAATGGGTGTTGAGCGTTCGTAAATTCATAAGTTATTCTGCGCTCTGGTACATTCAGATGAGTGCTCTGAAATCCGAGCAGATAGCCAGAGCGAACTCACGAAGCACCCAAATTAACAATGTCCAATGAGAATGCACAATGACTATACCATTTAGCTAAGCTAAGAATGCCGTAATTAATCACGTCAATAAACTTTGGGTAGTTAGATGGCATATAGTTAATATACTGGAAAGTTCAATATATTAGTAGCCAACGAACGTTAGGTAACTAGCTAACATATATTACCGGTTCATACTGCTGTAATGATATGCTATGCGGTTCAGGATAGCGTAACTAACAAATTGTCATAATTAATTAAAGCAATGCATTTGTATCCGCTTTCGCATATTTCCCGTCAGCAGGGAAATGCTGCCCAGTTTTATCCATGATTGGATTTTTTCCATATTCGAGCTGAATTGGTAGAATACTCTTGCTCTTATTTTAGTGCCTCTATGGTTTTGCTATAGTTTTACCTCTTCCTGACCATGGCCAGAGTGTTTAGATTTACTCACTCACGGCTCTAATATGTGCTGATTAAAATAATAATAATAATTCTAAGGTAGTGATACCCAATTCCCCACAGTGTAGTTATGGTATTTGTGCCTTTTTAATTGGTAACGGTTTCGATACCTTGAATTAGAAACAATACTGGAACGTCTGCCAATTTACTACTGGAGAATATGTTCCTTTATTCGATCACACTGTGCAGCCAGTCGGGCTGATAGGGTCCATCGTCCATCCATAATATAAATCTCTCATCAATACACACACTCAGGAAACAAAAATAGACACACAAAACAAACAGTATTTGGTTAGGAACGTCTTCCTTTCTTGTAATTTGAAAAGAGTAATTTCTTCTCCATCTAAATATATTTGAACCAGACGAGCTAAATCACTTCTATGCTCGCTTCGAGGCAAGCAACACAGAGGCATGCATGAGAGCATCAGCTGTTCCGGACGACTGTGTGATCATGCTCTCCGTAGCCGACGTGAGTAAGACCTTGAACCAGGTCAACATACACAAGGCTGCGGGGCCAGACGGATTGCCAGGACGTGTGCTTCGTACATGTGCTGACCAACTGGCAGGTGTCTTCACTGACATTTTCAACATGTCCCTGATTGAGTCTGTAATACCAACATGTTTCAAGCAGACCACCATAGTCCCTGTGCCCAAGAACACAAAGGCAACCTGCCTAAATGACTACAGACCCGTAGCACTCACGTCCGTAGCCATGAAGTGCTTTGAAAGGTTGGTAATGGCTCACAACACCATTATCCCAGAAACTCTAGACCCACTCCAATTTGCATACCGCCCAAACAGATCCACAGATGATGCAATCTCTATTGCATTCCACACTGCCCTTTCCCACCTGGACAAAAGGTACACTTATGTGAGAATGCTATTCATTGACTACAGCTCAGCGTTCAACACCATAGTACCCTCAAAGCTCATCACTAAGCTAAGGATCCTGGGACTAAACACCTCCCTCTGCAACTGGATCCTCGACTTCCTGACAGGCCGCCCCCAGGTGGTGAGGGTAGGTAGCAACACATCTGCCACGCTGATCCTCAACACTGGAGCTCCCCAGCGCTGCGTGCTCAGTCCCCTCCTGTACTCCCTGTTCACCCACGACTGCATGGCCAGGCACGACTCCAACACCATCATTAAGTTTGCAGACGACACAACAGTGGTAGGCATGATCACCGACAACGACGAGACAGCCTATAGGGAGGAGGTTAGAGACCTGGCCGGGTGGTGCCAGATTAACAACCTATCCCTCAACTTAACCAAGACTAAGGAGATGATTGTGGACTACAGGAAAAGGAGGACCGAGCACACCCCCATTCTCATCGATGGGGCTGTAGTGGAGCAGGTTGAGAGCTTCAAGTTCCTTGGTGTCCACATCAACAACAAACTAGAATGGTCCAAACACACCAAGACAGTCGTGAAGAGGGCACGACAAAGCTTATTCCCCCTCAGAAACTAAAAAGATTTGGCATGGGTCCTGAGATCCTCAAAAAGTTCTACAGCTGCAACATCGAGAGCATCCTGACTGGTTGCATCACTGCCTGGTACGGCAATTACTCAGCCTCTGACCGCAAGTCACTACAGAGGGTAGTGTGTACGGCCCAATACATCACTGGGGCTAAGCTGCCTGCCATCCAGGACCTCTACACCAGGCGGTGTCAGAGGAAGGCCCTAAAAATTGTCAAAGACACCAGCCACCCCAGTCATAGACTGTTCTCTCTCCTACCGCATTGCAAGCGGTACCGGAGTGCCAAGTCTTAAGGACCAAAAGGCTTCTCAACAGTTTTTACCCCCAAGCCATAAGACTCCTGAACAGATAATCAAATGGCTACCCGGACTATTTGAATTGTGGTTCCCCCAACCCCTCTTTTTACGCTGCTACTCTGCTGCTACTCTCTGTTTATCATATATGCATAGTCACTTTAACCATATCTACATGTACATACTACCTCAATCAGCCTCACTAACCGGTGTCTGTATGTATCCTTGCTACTTTTATAGCCTGTCTTTTTACTGTTGTTTTATTTCTTTACCTACCTATTGTTCACCTAATACATTTTTTGCACTATTGGTTAGAGCCTGTAAGTAAGCATTTCACTGTAAGTATTTCACCTGTTGTATTCGGCGCACGTGACGAATCACTACACGTGATTTGATTTGAATTACTCTGTAATTTAAATGTTGTACCCACATGGGAGTTCTTCCTATGCACACTTCTGTGTAGGGTTTAAATGTATAACTGGTTTCCCAATCATAACCAATTGTTTACCAGTACACTGACTAATTCATTTTCTTTTACAATGTTTATTTTCCGTTTTTTTTGTATTTTTGTAACCTGCAGGATTATGAAATTTTGTCTCTCAGGATTGTGCCCTGGAATCACATAACTCGTAACCGTGTCATATCATCCCATGGCTGCTTCTCTGCTTCAACAGAGAAACACAACCCCTCTCTAACCAGGTTACTTCTGCTTCAACAAAAAGATCCCAATCGGAGATGTCCCCTGCTCCTACAGGGTCACCCTGCTTCAACAGGGCGTTTGCCCTAGAATTACTCCTAGGACTTCCCCTATTCAGAAATAACTCTGCTACAACAACGTTTCTAATTAGGGGTGTCTTTCCTACAACAAAGACATAATGTGCACATCCTGTCCCAGAACAGGATTTTCTATGATGTTCAAAAGAAATTCAGTCTCACCCTTAATTTATTTTGTCTGTTCAGAATGGCATATCCACTCACTGACGCTCCCTGCCGGTCCGAGGCAGGTCCTTTTCTGCTCTGTTTTAGTTGGCATGTGGGCTCCCTTGCTTGCAGTTAACCCGGGTCTCCTCCGGCGCAATCAGCAAGTGGCGTTAGCCATCCCATCCTCGTCGCCAAATTGTGGTAGCAATTCTGTAGGAAAAGACTGCAGATTCGTTCAAACAACAATTTTATAAGATTTGCAAAAATGAAGCAATCAACCATCACCGAGACTGGTTCAGAGTTGCAAGCTTAACAAACAGTCGGGTCTCCTCCTTGTGTGCATAGCAGTCAGCAGATAATGTGAAGAAGGCAATTAGTTGTCTGTGCAGATTTAAGATAGCATGAGGTTGTTAGCCCGAGGGCTCAGCCATCTAACTGCATTCACAACAACAAATACTATATTGTACTCCTTTCTGCAAGTTCCCATACATGATAGTGGATAGTAAACCCACAGGATGTCACATGCTGCGATTGCACCCAAACGTCTCTTAGCTATAAGCCCAGTGTTATGACTAAGTCACACCAAGACAAGTTTAGAAAGGTTAGAAAAACACTAGCATATAACAAGAGACTATTCTTTAAGCAGTAAAACACAGGATAGCATGACTAATGTCATTTTCCACCACAGTCTTCACTTATGTTACCAACTCCATCCAGTCATCCTCCATGTATTGTAACTGAGACTCTTTCGTCCCTGTAGGTGAGTGGGTTACCAGGTCCAGTGTTCAACATGGCTCCCTCCCACATGTTTGGAAACCGACTCAACCCTAACTCCGCCATGGCTGCCCTCATCGCACAGTCTCAAGCTTCCCCCGCAGGTTGGTGTGCGTGCGGTTTGATCATGAATAGATCACGGTCTACAGAGGGTTCAGAGGTCACAACACCCACTGCTCAGGTTACGTCACACACTCACATGCGTACACACATACAGCGCTTAGTGACCGGGAAGTGGGTGGTGAAGGTGGTGTACATGTGGGGGTAGCGGGAGAAAAGGAGGAGGGGTGGGAGAACAGTGAGGGAGAAGGGGGGGAGGAGCGGGATAAATAAAATGGGAGGGGCAGGAGAAAAGGGGGGAATAAAGTGTTTCCTGGTGTTTCAGTACTGCCTGCAGCCATTGGTCCTCCCTGACCTCTAGGGGTTAACTATATTGCGACTGACCGTGGGTGTGTTTGTTCTTTTGAATGACAGGCTGCTGGTGGAAGAATGTAAAGGGTTACAAATAAAGGAAAATAAAAGAGGGGAAGGGGGTAAAATAGGAGTTAAGATTGTCTTAAGTGGAGGCGAGTGCATGCTGGTGTGTGTTTGCGTGTGTCTTTGCACATGTATTTGCGTGTGCATGTGTGATTTATTGCTCTTGCAGAGGAAAATGAAAAGAGACGTCTGGCCTGGGGGGAGAAGAGGGAGATAGCGAGAGAAAGTGTGTGTGTGTGAGAGAGAGACACAATCACAGTGTGGTAAGGGTGTTATTTACTGTGTGTGTGTAGATCAGGAGGGAGGAGATGGGAACAGCATTGGAGCTCCAGGCTTCTCCAGACGAGCCTCTCCCAAGACCACCCTCTGTCCGCGGTAAGTACACACACACACACACATATTTTCTCCCTTTTCCCCACACACACACTATTACCAGTGAGCCCTTATTTACATTCCACACAAAAATATCTCTGCCCATCCCCCCTCTCTTGAGGGTTTCTCTCTCCCTCCCTCCCACAAACACTCTCTGTTCTGGTCTCTTCCCCCCGATGAAGGCGTTTCTATCTCCCCCCCCCCATAAAGGCATTTCTCTCTCCACCCATAAAGGTGTTTCTACCCCCCCACAGGCTTCAGCTCTGCACTTGCTTTTCTTTTTGCTCGTTTATCTTTTTACAAAGATGGTTTGCATTTTTCTCCGTTTTTATGGTGACTAGTGTGTGTGTGTGGATGTCTGGGTAAGGGATGTGTGTGGAGCGATGGGTGTTTTTGACACTGAAACTTTTACACACTTTGTGGGATGGATTGTTGAAATCAACAAGGTACTACTTACTACTTTCAATATTTCTGGATGTTTTACATTGCATTCGGAAAGTATTTAGACCCCTTCCCTCAGGTGCATCCTGTTTCCGTTGATCATCCTTGAGATGCTTACAACTTGATTGGAGTCCATCTGTGGTAAATTCAATTGATTGGACATGATTTGGAAAGGCACACACCTGCCTATATAAGGTCCCACAGTTGACAGTGCATGTCAGAGCAAAAACCAAGCCATGAGATCAAAGGAATTGTCCGTAGAGCTCTGAGACAGGATTGTGTTGAGGCACAGATATGAGGAAGGGTACCAAAAAAAATGATACAGCATTGTAGGTCCCCGAGAACACCGTGGCCTCCATCATTCTTAAATGGAATAGGTTTGGAACCACCAAGACTCTTCCTAGAGCTGGCTGCCCGGTCAAACTGAGCAATCGGGGTAGAAGGGCCTTGGTCAGGGAACCTGATGGTGAGTGAGAGACAGAGCTCCTGAGTTCCTCTGTGGAGATGGGGGAACCTTCCAGAAGGAGAACCATCTCTGCAGCACTCCATCAATCAGGCCTTTAAGGTAGAGTGGCCAGGCGGAAGCCACTCCGCAGTAAAAGGCACATGGCAACCACTTGTAGTTTGCCGAATGGCACCTAAAGCCTGGGAGAAACTCCCCAAATACAGTTTGCCAAGCTTGTAGCGTCATACCCAGGAAGACTCAAGGCTGAAATCGCTGCCAAAGTTGCTTCAAAAAAGTACTGAGTAAAGGGTCTGAATGATTATGTAAATGTGATATTTCCGTTTATTTTTTATACATTTGCCAAAAAATTCAAAAAAACACTTTTTGCTTTCTCATTAAATCAAATGTTATTAGTCATATGTGCCGAATACAACCGGTTTAGACCTTACAGTGAAATGCCAAATACAACCGGTGTAGACCTTACAGTGGAATGCTGAATACAACCGGTGTAGACCTTACAGTGAAATGCTGAATACAACCGGTTTAGACCTTACAGTGAAATGCTGAATACAACCGGTTTAGACCTTACAGTGAAATGCCAAATACAACCGGTGTAGACCTTACAGTGAAATGCTGAATACAACCGGTGTAGACCTTACAGTGAAATGCCAAATACAACCGGTGTAGACCTTACAGTGAAATGCCAAATACAACCAGTGTAGACCTTACAGTGAAATGCTGAATACAACCGGTGTAGACCTTACAGTGAAATGCCGAATACAACCGGTGTAAACCTTACAGTGAAATGCCAAATACAACCGGTGTAGACCTTACAGTGAAATGCTGAATACAACCGGTTTAGACCTTACAGTGAAATGCTGAATACAACCGGTGTAGACCTTACAGTGAAATGCTGAATACAACCCCGGTGTAGACCTTACAGTGGAATGCTGAATACAACCAGTTTAGACCTTACAGTGAAATGCTGAATACAACCAGTTTAGACCTTACAGTGAAATGCCGAATACAACCGGTGTAGACCTTACAGTGAAATGCTGAATACAACCCCGGTGTAGACCTTACAGTGGAATGCTGAATACAACCAGTTTAGACCTTACAGTGAAATGCTGAATACAACCAGTTTAGACCTTACAGTGAAATGCCGAATACAACCGGTGTAGACCTTACAGTGAAATGCTGAATACAACCCCGGTGTAGACCTTACAGTGGAATGCCGAATACAACCGGTGTAGACCTTACAGTGAAATGCTGAATACAACCGGTGTAGACCTTACAGTGAAATGCAGAATACAACCGGTGTAGACCTTACAGTGAAATGCTGAATACAACCCCGGTGTAGACCTTACAGTGAAATGCTGAATACAACCCCGGTGTAGACCTTACAGTGAAATGCTGAATACAACCGGTGTAGACCTTACAGTGAAATGCCGAATACAACCGGTGTAGACCTTACAGTGAAATGCTGAATACAACCCCGGTGTAGACCTTACAGTGAAATGCCGAATACAGCCGGTGTAGACCTTACAGTGAAATGCCAAATACAACCGGTGTAGACCTTACAGTGAAATGCTGAATACAACCGGTGTAGACCTTACAGTGAAATGCCGAATACAACCGGTGTAGACCTTACAGTGGAATGCCGAATACAACCGGTGTAGACCTTACAGTGAAATGCTGAATACAACCGGTGTAGACCTTACAGTGAAATGCTGAATACAACCGGTGTAGACCTTACAGTGAAATGCCGAATACAACCGGTGTAGACCTTACAGTGAAATGCTGAATACAACCGGTGTAGACCTTACAGTGAAATGCTGAATACAACCCCGGTGTAGACCTTACAGTGAAATGCTGAATACAACCGGTGTAGACCTTACAGTGAAATGCCGAATACAACCGGTGTAGACCTTACAGTGAAATGCTGAATACAACCGGTGTAGACCTTACAGTGAAATGCCGAATACAACCGGTGTAGACCTTACAGTGGAATGCCGAATACAACCGGTGTAGACCTTACAGTGAAATGCTGAATACAACCGGTGTAGACCTTACAGTGAAATGCTGAATACAACCGGTGTAGACCTTACAGTGAAATGCTTACTTACGAGCCCCTAACCAACAATACGGATAAGAATAAGAGATAAAAGTAACAAGTCATTAAAGAGCAGCATGTGAAATAACAATAGCGAGACCATATACAGGGGGTTACCGATACAGTGTCAATGTGTCGGGGCACCGGTTATTTGAGGTAATATGTACATGTAGGTAGAGTTATTAAAGTGACTATGCATAGATGGTAAAAACAGAGAGTAGCAGCAGTGTACAAGAGGGGGAGAGGAACAATGGGTTATTGTGTGTAGATTGATGAGATTTTTTAATTTTTATTTAACCTTTATTTAACTAGGTAAGTCAGTTAAGAACAAATTCTTATTTACAATGACGGCCTAGGAACAGTGGGTTAACTGTCTTGTTCAGGGGCTGTACGACATATTTTGTTCAGAGTCAGTTAAGAATTTGTTCTTAACTGACTTGCCTAGTTAAATAAAGGTTCAATCAAATAAAAAAATCCCAAAGGTGTTTGATGGGGTTGAGGTCATGGCTCTGTGCAGACCAGTCAAGTTCTTCCACACCGATCTTGACAAACCATTTCTGTATGGACCTCGCTTTCTGCATGGGGCATTGTCATGCTGAAACAGGAAAGGGCCTTCCCCGAACTGTTGGCACAAAGTTGGAAGCACAGAATCCTGTAGACTCTAGAATGTCATTGTATGCTGTAGCATTAAGATTTCCCTTCAGTGGAAGTAAGGGGCCTAGCCCAAACCATGAAAAACAGCCCCAGACCATTAATCCTCCTACACCAAACTTTACAGTTTGCACTATGCATTTGGGCAGGTAGCGTTCCTTTGCCTTTTGCCAAACCCAAATGTGTCCGTCAAACTGCCAGATGGTGAAGCATGATTCATCATTCCAGAGAACACATTTCTACTGCTCCAGAGTCCAATGGCGGCGATCTTTACGCCACTCCAGCCGACACTTGGCATTGCTCATTGTGATCTTAGGCTTGTGTGCAGCAGCTCGGCCATGGAAACCCATTTCATGAAGTTCCCGATGAACAGTTCTTGTGCTGACGTTACTTCCAGAGGAAGTTTGGAACTTGGTAGTGAGTGTTGCAACCAAGGACAGACTATTTGTACGCGCTTCAGCATACATGGCTGTATGCTTGATTTTATACACCTGTTAGCAAATGGGTGAGGCTGAATCCACAAATTTTAAAGGGGTGTCCATATATATAGTGCATGTTGGCTTTATTCAGAGCCTAAATATTTTTCTTAACCAATAGGAGGACTCGGTATGATGTGGTTCTTTAGCGTCTTATGTGGAGAGTGGCTTCACTCCTGCTGTGTATTCACTTGTGTGTTCTTGTCTTGACGTCACTTTTCCCAACACTTTTCCGGCATGGCTTCTTCGGTCAAATTCATATTAATTATAAAAATGCAAATGAAAAGTGAAATGTCATGTTGGGACTTTTAGTTGGAAGGATGAAACCAATCAGAATATTTAAAAGCAACCTAATAATGCAATCTTCTTTTTTTTCTGTTTGCTCCAAAAGGAAGAAAATCTTTGCTAGCTGAACTTTTCCAATAAGTGGTTTGTTTTGGTGTGTGTGTGTGTGTGTGCGCGCGCCAACGAGAAGTCCGATGGAATGGTAAAAAGGCTCTCCCTCTGTTGATTATTCCAGAACCGTGAAGTTCTCTCCTGGCTCTCTTTTTCCTCCCCATCTTCTGTCTCTC
>NC_138309.1:8837500-8845000 GCF_965601325.2 Salmo salar
CCCCCCTCCGTCTCTCACAGCCCCCCCCAGCTGCCTCAGCTCAATGGGGTTGCCATGGGAACCATGATGCTGGGAGGTGGAGCGGGGCCAGGGATGGGTGGGGTAGTGGGGGTTCTGAACGGAGTCATACAGACCACCTCCAGCCCTCACACATACACACATACCTCTGCACCGGGCACCAGCGCCGCTCTGCCCATCTCCTGCTCCATTAACAACAGGTAGGTACACTACATCTGTCTGTCTCCCTGGCTACCTGGTAGTCTGCCTTTCTGGCTACCTGGTAGTCTGCCTTTCTGGCTACCTGGTAGTCTGCCTTTCTGGCTACCTGGTAGTCTGCCTTTCTGGCTACCTGGTAGTCTGCCTTTCTGGCTATCTGGTAGTCTGCCTTTCTGGCTACCTGGTAGTCTGCCTTTCTGGCTACCTGGTAGTCTGCCTTTCTGGCTATCTGGTAGTCTGCCTTTCTGGCTATCTGGTAGTCTGCCTTTCTGGCTACCTGGTAGTCTGCCTTTCTGGCTACCTGGTAGTCTGCCTTTCTGGCTACCTGGTAGTCTGCCTTTCTGGCTACCTGGTAGTCTGCCTTTCTGGCTACCTGGTAGTCTGCCTTTCTGGCTACCTGGTAGTCTGCCTTTCTGGCTACCTGGTAGTCTGCCTTTCTGGCTATCTGGTAGTCTGCCTTTCTGGCTACCTGGTAGTCTGCCTTTCTGGCTACCTGGTAGTCTGCCTTTCTGGCTACCTGGTAGTCTGCCTTTCTGGCTACCTGGTAGTCTGCCTTTCTGGCTACCTGGTAGTCTGCCTTTCTGGCTACCTGGTAGTCTGCCTTTCTGGCTACCTGGTAGTCTGCCTTTCTGGCTATCTGGTAGTCTGCCTTTCTGGCTACCTGGTAGTCTGCCTTTCTGGCTATCTGGTAGTCTGCCTTTCTGGCTATCTGGTAGTCTGCCTTTCTGGCTATCTGGTAGTCTGCCTTTCTGGCTATCTGGTAGTCTGCCTTTCTGGCTACCTGGTAGTCTGCCTTTCTGGCTACCTGGTAGTCTGCCTTTCTGGCTACCTGGTAGTCTGCCTTTCTGGCTACCTGGTAGTCTGCCTTTCTGGCTACCTGGTAGTCTGCCTTTCTGGCTATCTGGTAGTCTGCCTTTCTGGCTACCTGGTAGTCTGCCTTTCTGGCTACCTGGTAGTCTGCCTTTCTGGCTACCTGGTAGTCTGCCTTTCTGGCTACCTGGTAGTCTGCCTTTCTGGCTACCTGGTAGTCTGCCTTTCTGGCTATCTGGTAGTCTGCCTTTCTGGCTACCTGGTAGTCTGCCTTTCTGGCTATCTGGTAGTCTGCCTTTCTGGCTACCTGGTAGTCTGCCTTTCTGGCTACCTGGTAGTCTGCCTTTCTGGCTACCTGGTAGTCTGCCTTTCTGGCTATCTGGTAGTCTGCCTTTCTGGCTATCTGGTAGTCTGCCTTTCTGGCTATCTGGTAGTCTGCCTTTCTGGCTATCTGGTAGTCTGCCTTTCTGGCTATCTGGTAGTCTGCCTTTCTGGCTACCTGGTAGTCTGCCTTTCTGGCTATCTGGTAGTCTGCCTTTCTGGCTATCTGGTAGTCTGCCTTTCTGGCTATCTGGTAGTCTGCCTTTCTGGCTATCTGGTAGTCTGCCTTTCTGGCTATCTGGTAGTCTGCCTTTCTGGCTACCTGGTAGTCTGCCTTTCTGGCTATCTGGTAGTCTGCCTTTCTGGCTACCTGTCCTTCCATTCATTGAAATGTATGTCTGTTTTTGGCTTTGAAATTGATTCCCTTATATTTTCTCCCTCCCTGCTTTCCTATTGGATTACTGCAGCTCAGTTACTGCTAAAAGCAGGTGAGTGTGTGTGTGTGTGCGTGGTTTTCTAACTGTGTATTTGTCTGTGTGTTTTCAGGTTGGGTACCTTGTCTGAACAGCAGAGGCTCTTACTGCACCAGCACCAACTACAGCAGCTACTGTCTTCACAGCCCTCTGCGGTAAACACACACACCTAGCACCACTGTACTAAACACAGCAGGCTTATTTATCAGCGTTCCAAGGTCACATGATTAATTATCTCTCCCCTCCTCCCTCACTTCCCTCTTCCCCTCCCCCCTCACTCCCTCTTCCCCTCACTTCCTCTTCCCCTCCCCCCTCACTCCCTCTTCCCCTCCCCCCTCACTCCCTCTTCCCCTCCCCCCTCACTCCCTCTTCCCCTCCCCCCTCACTCACTCTTCCCCTCCCTCCTTCTAGGAACAGCAGCAGGTGTTGTTGTACCAGTTGATGCAGCAACAACAGGACCTCCACCAACTTCAATCTCTCTCCACCTCCTCCCAGCTTCCCTCCATCCCTCTCTCTTCCGCTCAGCTGCCCATCACCTCCCTCCTTTCCTCCTCCCACGTCCACGGCCAGGGCACCATCACCGCCAACCCCTTCCTGGCACTGCACACACATTCACACCCCGATACACACGCCACTGCACAGAAACCCCGGCTGGCTGAAAAGGCTGTGGGCCTCACTGGACAGGAGAAGACCTGACCCACAAAACAGCTCTCTCGCTTTTTCTGTCGCGCATTCTCTTTTTCTCTCTCTCCTCTATCCAGCTCTCTCTCTATCAATCTCTCTCTCTATCTCTCAGGGGTCTCCACCATCATATGAACTCTGATCAGTGCTGTGCTTTCAGCACACAAGCTAGCTCACATAAACCTACAATTATTACAAACTACAAAAATATCAGGACACTAACACAGCTGACTGATGACTCATAGCTCTGCTGGAGAGATGAGGTCTGGGAACTATGACATTGTACAGTTTTAGGAGAGGGAGGAGTCCTGCACTGGACATGTAACTGCTGTTACCTCTGTCTGTCTGAGCATAAGACCTAGCCAGCATAAGACCACTCTCTAATGTAAGACTGACTGACCGCTCAGCTATGGAAGCCTTGCTATGACTGTCTCTTTCTGCTCTACCTACTTCACACACCAGCCTATCAGGGCCCACAACCTTCAGCATCGGCCAATAGGAATCCACAACAGTCAGGAATGGCAAGTCAGGGTCCATTCCCCAAGTGCCTAAGGCTGAGGGGGCGGGTTACTCATGCTACTCAACCTGTCAGTCATCCATTTTCACCATATTATTGGCTGTCAAGCTGCGTTGACTAGGCAAAAGATCAAGCAACACATTCTGAAAAGCTGGAAACCAGGAAATGTATTTTGATGGGTTCACAAAATACCGAAACCAACTTTATGAATTCTGTTTTTATTTATTTAGCATTTCTTTATGTAATAATGGGTGCAGGATGCTATATTTTAAAAGTACCCACTGTTCAAGAATTTGTTTTATACTGCTGTTAAGTTTTTCACACATCTTGCTGTAAACATTTTTGATGGGAAAAAAAGTTGTGTATTGAGAAAGATTGAACTACTGGCGAATGGAGGTGGTTTGTGATGGTGTACATAGCTGTTATTGTCAGAAGAGGTGTGGGTTCAATGCCACAGTTTTGACTTTGTTTGTGTAAATAAATATATATTTTTCATTGGCTGTGGGGTGTAAATAAGTGATTGTGATTGGCCGTGTTGGTGTAAAGGATAGCCAATGAAGCCTAATTTTGTGTGTGTAAATCTTAGGACCAGACTACAGGCGATGGTGACTGGACACAAAGTATTAATTTATTTTTATATGTGCAGGGACATTGTTTTGTTTTTAAAATTTGTTTTGCACCGTCATTTTATACTCCACCTCTGGGCACCACGTTTCCATCTGTGTTCACTTTTGTTTAGATCAATTTTGTACAACTGAAAAATCATAACCTCAAATGTTTGTATTTCCAAACACCAAAATAATTCAATGTTCTGGATAAATAAAGAGACCGACTGATGGTAAAAAGAGGAGGAGTCAGCGTAGCCAGTGGGACAACGTTATTGGAGTGGGAAGATGGTTAAAGCTTGATTAACAGCTCTGTTTAAGTGCTTTTTGTCAACAGCATTTTTACACTTTGGTTGAATAAAGAACAGATCTACCTCCTCTAAGCCTGCTGTCTAAATAGCGTGTTTCTCTTTGTTTAACCTCTTTACCTCCATCTCTGGACAGATGAAAAGATGACACACTGACTCTCACTCTCTATCGTTAGCCGTCTTCACTCGCTCTAGTGTTTAACAGTTTCTGCATGCTCATTTTATAGTGGTCCAGGGTCCCTTGCCCCAGCACACACACACACACACACACTGCTCCCCTGTCCCTGATGACTTCCTGCTGCCTAGCAGTGTGTGGGTGTGTGTACAATTCTACATCTGCTTCTGCTCGGGGAAATTAAAAGCTCACTTTCCCCTCATCTCAGCCCCCCAGCAACTCTTAAACCCCCCTCTTCCGCCCACCCTCTATCAGCCCTGTCACTCAAGTCCAGGCTGTTTAAACATGCCCCCTCCCTACCTCCTTGTCTACCACTTTCATTCTCTCCTCCCCTGTCTTTCTTCTCGACATCACCCCTTTCTCCTCTCCTCCCTCTCATTCAATCCATTCACAGCATTCCCGTTCAGGAGTGGGAGCAGAGCTGGCGTCCATCATTGATAACCTCCCAGCAGCCACTGCTTCCCGGGGGGTGTGTGTGTAACAGCTGAGGGAGGACAACCATGCTGGCCAACGAGATGCCTGATCAAAAGTCAAACACTAAGCTCCAGAACATCAGGGGTGCAGGTTCACACACAATTTAACTTTTTAGTCCAGGAGGAGGCTCATCTGGGCCCGGGGAACTCCCCAAATGTCCAGATGAAGAGCTTAAAAGAAGTCCTAAGTAATAACAATTAAACATGAATTTTGTAATTCATTTAAACAACACTTATTCAAATGAAACATTAATTTTGCCATTCAAATGAATCATGTAATTACCAGTTAGAATAACTCGAGTGCGGTGGAAAACCATTAGCAGCTGTAGTTTGGTTTAAATCATTATGGGATGGGAGTCGAGAGGGGGATGATCCACTGAAAACTGCCTGGCCAAGATTCCTGTTCAGAATAGAACCAGATCGCTCTGACAGAGGTGTTTAGGGCCAGGAACAGAGAGACGGAGGAAAGGGGAGGAGGAGGGGATAGAGGGGAAAAGGAGAGTTGAAGAGAGGAAAGCACTGAAGCCTTCGGGAGCAGCTGACGGGATTCCCATGGAATGTTGCCGGCATCAGATGTGTATGTGTATAGACTACCCCCCACAGGTTCCTCTCCTGTAGGATAATAGCCCTGAGGAGAAGCAGCAGGATTCTCCCTCATCCCTCTTCACACACAGTCTATATTCTTCCGCTGACTGACACTCCTCTGTCTATCCCCCCCATCCTACCCCTCTCCATACTCCTCTCTTCCTATACAGTTGAAGTCGGAAGTTTACATACACTTACAGTCGGAGGTTTACATACACTTAGGTTGGAGTCATTAAAACTAGTTTTTCAACCTCTCCACAAATTTCATGTTAACAAACTATAGTTTTGCCAAGTCAGTTAGGACATCTACTTTGTGCATGAAACAAGTACTTTTTCCAACAATTGTTTACAGACAGATTATTTCACTTATAATTCACTGTATCACAATTCCAGTGGGTCAGAAGTTCACATACACTAAGTTGACTTTAAACAGCTTGGAAAATTCCAGAAAATTATGTCATGGCTTTAGAAGCTTCTAATAGGCTAATTGACATAATTTGAGTCAATTGGAGTTGTACCTGTGGATGTATTTCAAGGCCTACCTTCAACCTCAGTGCCTCTTTGCTTGACATCATGGGAAAATCAAAAGAAATCAGCCAAGACCTCAGAAAAAAAATGCAGACCTCCACAAGTCTGGTTCAACCTTGGGAGCAGTTTCCAAACGTCTGAAGGTACCACGTTCATCTGTACAAACAGTAGTACGCAAGTATAAACACCATGGGACCAAGCAGCAGTCCTAGCGCTCAGGAAGGAGACGTTCCAAAACCGCCATAAAAAAGCCGGACTATGGTTTGCAACTGCATATGGGGACAAAGATCGTACTTTTTGGAGAAATGTCCTCTGGTCTGATGAAACAAAAATAGAACTGTTTGGCCATAATGACCATCGTTATGTTTGGAGGAAAAAGGGGGAGGCTTGCAAGCCGAAGAACACCATCCCAACCGTGAAGAACGTGGGTGGCAGCATGTTGTGGGGGTGCTTTGCTGCAGGAGGAACTGATGCACTTCACAAAATAGATGGCATCATGAGGTAGGAAAATTATGTGGATATATTGAAGCAACATCTCAAGACATCAGTCAGGAAGTTAAAGCTTAGTCACAAATGGGTCTTCCAAATGGACAATTACCCCAAGCATACTTCCAAAGTTGTGGCAAAATGGCTTAAGGACAACAAAGTCAAGGTATTGGAGTGGCCATCACAAAGCCCTGACCTCAACCTATAGAAAATTTGTGGGCAGAACTGAAAAAGTGTATGCGAGCAAGGAGGCCTACAAACCTGACTCAGTTACACCAGCTCTGTCAGGAGGGATGGGACAATTCACCCAACTTTTGTTGTGGGAAGCTTGTGGAAGGCTACC
The DNA here is from genome assembly GCF_965601325.2 of Salmo salar. Taxonomy (NCBI): domain Eukaryota; kingdom Metazoa; phylum Chordata; class Actinopteri; order Salmoniformes; family Salmonidae; genus Salmo; species Salmo salar. Next base: position 8,844,022 of record NC_138309.1, read on the forward strand.
CGACACGTTTGACACAAGTTAAACAATTTAAATGCAATGCAACCAAATACTATTTGAGTGTATGTAAACTTCTGACCCAGTGGGAATGTGATGAAAGAAATAAAAGCTGAAATAAATAATTATCTCTACTATTATTCTGACATTTCACATTCTTAAAATAAAGTGATGATCCTAACTGATCTAAGACAGGGAATGTTTACTAGGATTAAATGTCAGGAATTGTGAAAAACTGAGTTTAAACGTATTTGGCTAAGGTGTATGTAAACTTCCCACTTCAACTGTAACTACTACTCCTAGTGTATGTGGCCTATACTTCTTCCCCTCCATACACACACAGACTTCTGTCATTTCTAGTTATTTACCTATACAACTGAGTGAAGGATCTTGGTGTGTGTGTATGTACAGTACAAACAGTATGTGACGCTTCCATCTGACACTAATCTCTCTCTCCTCTCTTTTCCTAATCATCATCTCTCAGTAGTCCACTCCTGAACCCCAGCAGGCCTCTTCCAGAGCAGGGGGATTTCCCACCCACTCTGCCTGCTCAGGGCTCACAGATTGGGAAGAGAGGGGAGAAGGCCTCTATCCCTACTCTCTCATTCTATAACATCTCGCAACAAGAAACATAAATTGTAAGGGTTGTCAATACTTGTAATTTTAGAATTTGTTGAAATATTTAGGAAATGGTCACTCAAAACCTCATGATGGATGTGCCTTCAATTATTAAACTTTATTGGACAAATACATTTTACATTTTACAAACACTACATCTAATGATGTAAACTCAATTATAATAGGCCTATTTTAAATATCTTAGTGAAAACAAATATTTCAACTTCGATATTTTTACTGGCAAAAGTCTAAAACACATTCACGGTAAATTATGCATTTAGGCTGTATTAGTTGGATTTCTAAATGGGATATTTTCATAGAGTGCAATGTCTAAATTTAACGTAAAATAAACACACATTTCAGAACA